>NC_140971.1:29744329-29824329 GCF_056783735.1 Eptatretus burgeri
GCGTTAGTCCGAGAGGGTCACGACTGGATTGTCCGTCCGGTGGGCGACGTGCCGCGATTCGAGTTACGTGGCCGTCCGCACGCCGGCGGGCGCGAATCCGTAACAATATATATATATATATATATATATATATATATATATATATATATATATATATATATATATATATATATATATATATATATATACATATATATATATGTATGTACATATATATATATATATATATATATATATATATATATATGTATGTACATATATATATATATATATATATATATATATATATATATATATATATATATATATATATATATATATATGTATGTATGTCTATATATATATATATATATATATATATATATATATATATATATATATATATATATACATATATATATATATATATATGTTTGTATGTACATATATGTATGTATGTACATATATATATATATATATATATATATATATATATATATATATATGTATGTACATATATGTATATATATATATATATATATATATATATATATATATATAAATATACATATATATGTATGTACATATGTATATATATATATATATATATATATATATATATATATATATATGTATATATATATATATATATACATGTATATATATATATACATATATATATATATATATATATATACATATATATATATATATATATATATATATATATATATATATATATATATATATATATATATATATATATATATATATATATATATATATATATATATATATATATATATATATATATATATATATATATATATATATATATATATATATATATATATATATATATGTATATGTATGTATATATATATATATATATATATATATATATATATATATATATATATATATTAAAGGCATATCTAATATACAACAGCTAACTGAAGGTGAATAGGACAGTGCTCTGTTGTTTTATTGGACTTGTTGAAGCCCCAGTAAAGTTGTTGCTGTGCTGAACCATTTTCTTTATTGCACAGGTTCAAAAAAACATGAATTTCACAGCGATCAGTCACTGTTTTCATATGTATATTGCGATCATCCATCAAAGGGGCCTTCCACAGGCCCCAGCATTTGCCTTCCTCCCTCCATCCATCACTATCTGGGAGCTCTGCATGTGTTACCATCCAGAGTGTGTGGGCCTGACTAAGATAGATTTATATGTAATTGGTAAAGCCAGAAACAAGCTCTCTCATGCAGAGACATTCATTCTGTGACATTAAAGCTGGTTTTGGTTCCATTTGTAACATTTTGCAGAAGCATTTGAGAAACAACGTGGTCATCAAAAATCTGATATTACATTTTCCCTGAAACTTCTTGCTTTATTTTACTTTAGCAAAGGTACATAGAGCTTTACCCTATATGTGAAAATTGAAGCATTAATAATGTTTTGTTTTTCTGCCTTTCACACTTATTTTTCCCTCCACCACCGAAGGTGAAGGAGGTTATGTTTTCACCCCTGGTCTGACTGTTTGTTTGTCTGTCTGTGTGTTGGATATCTCAAAAAGTTGAGGATGGATTTGGATGAAACTTGTTGGACAGGTTGGGTGTGTGACAAGGAAGAAATGATTCAATTTTTGGGAGGATCCAAATCCGGATCTGAATACGAGAATTATTTAATTTTTAAAGTGATTATTTACCAATGAGAGATGGGGCCAAAAACTATATTTATATATATATATATATTTATATATATATATATATATATATATATATATATATATATATATATATATATATATATATATATATATACAATGATATTTCAAAAATGTAATGGGCCCAATGTTCCTGTGGATCAGGCATTGCATGCGCTCTACCAACTGCCATTCTCGTTCATATCTTGCTTTTATTATGTTTGTGCTATGGTGCTCAATTCCTCCATAATACCGTCCTTCTTGGATGAATTATAATTAGCGTTTATCGTAGGCATAGGTTTGATTAAAAATAACTATTATTCTTATGAAATGTGAGTTATTATTTGCATTTGAAAAGTGGAAAAAGGGGGTGGGGGAGTTGTGGAGGAGAATGGGAAGAGGATGTCGTAAGGGGGACTCGATTCATTTTTTTTGTTTGAAAACTCCAACCGCCAACAACATTGTGTACTTATACACTTGTATAAAGTTTTATTGCAATTTTTTTGCATTCTGTTTTACAGCACAAAGTGTGAGTGCTACACCTAATGTAAAGTAAGGCTACGCTCAGAAGCCATGAAATCATTCCTTCTGTTCCTCCATTGTTCTTTTTCTTAGATAATGCAAATTTGTTTTTATATTTTTAATCAAGGCTCATGGAAGAGTTTGTGCATAAATTACATGCAGGGTAAAGACATTTAGTAGACATAAATGTACTTTTACAATCGTACAAGGACATTAATAGACAATGAATATACACATGTGGGGTTTTATTTTGTTTGACCCACATCATGAGCCAGGGGTTCAGATGAGAACGCAAACCGGCCAACCCAAAATTCTGTCCTCGGAGCACTAGACACAAAGAATAATTCACTTTTTGCCTTCAGGATTCACTTTCAATATGATGATGTGGTTATTTATAGAAGATTTACTGCCAAACCTTATGAGCAAAGTAACAAGAGGTTAAGATAATACTTTTGATAACAGGCTTCAAAAGTCAACTATGAAGAAAGTGTGATGAAAATTATTTGATTTTTTTGAAATTCCAATTCCTTAAGAATGGCTGCTAAGAAATATAATAACTAATGATTTATCTTCAGGATAACTTTCGCTTGAAAAATCAAACAATTAATGATGATAATAGGAGACATTCAATCGTGATCAAAACATGTCTAGTATAAAAAATAACCTGTTTTAAAAATTATTCCTATATTGATTGTATTTTGTAGCATTTCATTCTAAAGGAAGTCACATTTTGATTATGTGTTAAAAAAAATAAAGCTAAAATATAAACTCTTCTTCAGTTTCCTCTTTTAACTACGACATTGAAAAAAACACAACGACCAATCAGAATTTTCCTCCTTCACTTCCACAAGGCTCAGACTATGCATAAGAACTCTCACTCTGGCTTCATATTATTTGAGTCCACGAGAAGCAAATGGGGCTTTCCCATATCTGGAGCCAAATTGAGTTAAATTTCACCAAAGCAACACCTTCGGTGTCAGTGGCAGCTCTTACAGTTCTTTTTTATTCTGTCATCAACCTTTTTTAAAGGGAGTTGAATTGGATTCTGAATGAGAACCTGAAATTTGGATCCCTTTTTACAAAAAATCATCCTGAATTTTTTTTATTTACCCAATAGCATTCGTATAGTTACCCACACCACTCTCTGGCATGCTGTCTGCTTTACCTTTCAGTCGTTCAACTGTACTCCCTTTTTTTTTGTTTATGGACTAGCAGACTAGCTAAAACGTTGCACACTCATCCTTGAGCATTTTAAGCAATGGATTTAACTACCAATTGGCTGAAAGAGTAGCAAACTGGATTTAAAGCAGTCATTTTACAAAAAGGTTGCATGAACTTCTCGAGGAATTTTAGGGTTAAAGTGGGGAACAAAGTGTTTTCACCTAATTTCAACATGCTGAATCCAAAAATGCCTGTTCCCAAGCTGAATTGTGGGCCTTTAACCTCTTTATGTCCCATTGAAAATTCATGCGCTAAATTACGTTGGCTCTAATAATATGACACTGATGTCACATTTTTCATCAATCAATTGTAAAGAAAACCACATATTATAGTTTATTTTTTTATGAATTTTCATCTGTCAAATGAAAATATATTGTATTTAAAGTTTAATTTGATAATTAACCATTTAGGTTTTGTCAAAGAATCAACAGAATAACAATCCGATTTCTCGTATTCACAGTCTGTGTTTTACAGAGTAAATTATATAATATAAACCCAGCATTTTTTCCAATTTACAATTCACATACAGTATATGTTTTGGCCAAGACAATGGTTAAGCTTTGTAATACATAATGCTTTAAATGTGTGAACAAACTAAAATATCCTTTTATTAAATAATAGTATGAAACACACTCGCCATCTACTTCCACTGTAGCCATCAAGATATTCCACACAAGTATGACACATTTTTTTTTTATTGCAATTGTAACTGCAATCCACATGCAAAATATTGCAAAAGTATGACGCATGTTACTGCAATCCAAGAAAACTAAGAAATGGCACTCTTATTTTAAACTGAAATACATATGAACAGAGTAATGTAAATATGACAAAAAATTCAACTATTAAGGCCTTGGTCACATTTGCCACGGCGGCCATGGGGTCTCCAAAATCTACGGCCACGAGCAATTATACGGTGGCTGCAGTATTTCCACGGTCACACAATGTAGCAGTCACATATGTTTTTATTTTTCGGGGAGCCGCACTGTGGAGACCGAAAACGTGGGGTTGCCGTACGGTCTTTGATTTGATGTCGCACGGTGACCTTAGGGTGTTCCTGCGGCGGCCATAAAATTTTCAAGGCAAATGCAAGGCGACCGCAAGGTGACCACAGGGGGACCGCAGGGGGGGGGGGGTAAGGCGAACGTGCGGCCAGGCGGACGGTAACGAATGGGTTTTTTTTTTTTTACCAGTTTTTTTTTTCGGCTTGTCGAATTGCTACGGCGTACGTAGAAATGAAAAAAATTATAATTCCACGGCGACCTTACGGCCTGTAAAATATAGCCATACGGCGTAGGGCCACCCTGAGGCCACCTCAGAAACTCTGCGGCCGCCGCACGTTTCTGTCAATTCAGAGGGCGTACGGCCGCCGTATCCTCGCCGTAGAGCAAATGTGACTTCGGCCCTAAGTAAGGTGCCTATTGAACATTATGCATGGGCAACATATATCAACAGAAATCTGTTATATAACTTACCATAACTCACCATAACCAGAATAACTTTGAGCCCATGACCTAACAAATTTGTCTTTACATTACTCCATATCCAGGCATTCATCATCATCAACATCATCATCATCATCATCATCATCATTACATCGACACAGCTGTACATCACAAAACAGATTTGTGACTCGCAAAACGGAGGGTGTGATGGTGTTTTCTGCATGAACATGATACTATTTCTAAGCATGACAAAGGGATAGAACTTCAAGACATGAGACCTGGCTGCAGTCCTGTTTCACACTTTCCATCCTATTCTGTAGGTTGGGGATGATTTGGTTTCGGTAAGTGAGCACACTTCCACACAGCTGCTTGGAAGTGCACTCTTTTCAGGTGCAGCTGAAGAGCATCGCTTGTTGGGGGCAAAGCTTCTGGCTCACCTGTGTTTGGAAAGAGAATATATACCTTGCAGTATCAGTGGAGTCTGTTTGCAACACATTGCATATGTGACAAACAAACCTTTCTGCGAGCTCAGTTTTCTCTCTTGTAAACTCGCCTTCGCTTTATGTCTTCAAGTATGTCATGATTTTCCTTGAAAACCTTCCATGCTGTGCACTTGGGGTGATTTAACAATACAAAAAACCTGTGGCATCACACACAGTTAGTGCATGGAAAGACAAAAGTCCAGCTGCTGAGTTTTATGGTAGACTGTTAAACACTTCAGCAATGGGAATGTATTTTATTTTCTTTGACGTACTTCTTTATATCTCTACAGATCTTGATAGCTACATGAATCAGAGAAAAATACATCATCCCCAGGCTTATACTTACGTAAAGACAATAATTCATCACCTTCTTCATTTTATTCTGCAAATCATAGAACAGAATGTTCATACTTCGATGGAATCAAAATACAGTAGCAGATCTCCCAGGACACCGATTAAGAGGCTGCAAGAAGTTGAATATATCTCCAACACGAGACCGGACTTTTCCCTTGAATGTTGTTGTTCTTGTGTGGTAGGACTGTGGTACAGGAGTTGCTGATTCTGCTGCCAGCTCCATATACATCATCCACACATCATTCAGCTGTATTATATGGCCTTTGTCAGCAGCATGCCATAGTTCTTAACAGAGCCACACCATAGCTCAGTCTGACCCTACTGTTTCTTTCTTTGTTTTAGCTGTGGATCAGGAAAATGCTGTTAAGCAAATCAAATTATACTTGGCTTCTGCTGCAATCAGATTGTTGATGTTTGCGAAGAGAAGTCCAATGTTGTAGTCCAACTTTGCTGCTTTCATAATTTGTTCCCTCACAGTATTGGCCATAACTGAACACAAGTTTTTCCTGTGTTGATGAGCTTGATAAATAATACACAAGTCCCAACTTTTACTGGCTGTGCGATTTTCCCAAGAGTCTGTTTGGATACTTCTTCTGTAGGATTTATTGTTCTGCTTGCCATATCTTGGAACTGCTTGTCCAATGACTTTTGTAGTTGCTGTATTTTGTTATTTTCTGTATATAGCTGATAACAGTATCTGTGCCGCCCAAATGTTAGGGGATCATCAAAATTGAAGTAATTGTCCAGGCGGTCAATCACATCAGTATTACTTGTGTCCCTTCCGAATACTTTTTGCATTCTTCAAAATTTCTCAAGTCCCCTTTCATTCACCAGCTGCCCGTGGAGTGTCACCAGATTTGTCTTTCTGGCAGAAGATACAAAGTTCAAGATGTACTGCAAACAGCCTCACCAAAGAATACCGGATGCTTTGCGATCTGAAATAATAAGAAAGTTAATAACTTATTTGGAGAATGTTCTATTGCATTTAATTGATTTTATTAAGTTTTTTTTTTTTTTGAATCCAATTGTGTAATGGTAAGGTACTGAAGAAGGAAGTTCCTACAGTGCTGTTATTTGCTATAATCTTAATATGAAAGGCTGTGATACACCTGGAATGTTATTGATAAATAATTATGAAAATTTGTACCACAAGATAATTTCCATTCATCAAAATCCTACATGGAGAACGGAGCCTCACTCGTGCTACATCATCACATACCAACATGCCCAGGTATTTCATCTTCTTTGTAATAGGTCAATTATCATATTTTACCTTGTAGATGGCAATTCTTTATTTATTCAATGAAAACTGGAGAAATGAAGTATAATATGTGCTTTCCTTTGCAGTTCAGTAATGAAAAACACGATATTGACATAATTTTAATAGGAATCAAGTTCATTTAGCAGGCACATTTTGTAATGGAACTAAAAGGGTTAACAAATGAGCAAGAATTCAGCTTGGTAGCAGGCATTTTTGGATTCTACATGTTGAAATTAGGTTAAAATGCCTGCTATATGCTTCATTTTCTGAAAATCCGACTGGTCTAATTGGAAGCTGGCTTCGTGATAGGAAGCAAAGAGTGAGTGTGAATGAGTGGATAGCTGGCTGTGAGGATGTAAGTTCTGGACTTCCCCAGGGATCAGTTCAAGGACCATTATTTTTCATAATTTACATCAATGATTTGGGCAGTGGGTTTAAGAGTTCACTTTCCATATTCCCAGATGACACGAGTTTGGAGGTAAGTTAAATATCAGAAGTGGGGGTAGGGGTGCTAACTGCTTCCTATATTGAAGTTCCTGGTAAATCCTTGTATCAACTACAAGCTAATAAGAGCATCTGAACCTCCATCGGAAATATATTGTAGGTGGCATTTTTAAGTGTTAGTCCAGCTTTTGAGCTCACCCTCAAATCGTCCGCTACACTTTCTTTCCCTGTGGTAGTAAAAATGTTGTTACGGGTCATCATGTATATTCACATGTATTTTAAAACTTCTTATCCTATAATTTTAAATTCTTATCCTTGGTTGGTGTGTCCCTTGTGGGCAGAGACCCTTGTGCCCCATAGTTAGTTATTCTTGAGAGGTAGACACTTGCAGCACGATTAGGGTTGGGCATAAAACCCCGGCCACAACAAGAAGTGCACACTCTTGGACCAGTTCGCTCTCTGGATCAGACAAACTGACACTTTCGACTCTGCCTATAGCCACTGGCTTGCTTTGTCTGTCTGGCCTACTGTCTGGCTCATGCTCTTTCCCCAGTAGAAGTGCAGCACCATGTTTGTTCTACTCCAAAGTTGTGTCCCAGTTGTTCTGCACCAGCAACATGCTCTTCACAATATACTATTCCCTTTGCACTGCCTGCTTATTGTAGCAGTGCTTGAGTGTGTGTAGGAAGATTATTGTCTTATGGTTTTGTTTCCTGGGATACGTGGTCATGGCACATCCTGTGGAATCAATTATTTATTTATCTCATAAGGAATGGCTTGTGTCATGTCGTCGCCATTTTGACAAAGTATGGGGTTAATTTGAGATCCATGGAGAATTCAATTGAATGTATTCATATTTTATAACCAATGTGGAAATAGCACCACTGGGCCATAGACTGGCAATAACCGCTTGATGCTTGCTTGTGAGAAACAGTAACATTTCGGCTATTTTTAAGTCTTATCTGCTTCTATATTATGATCACCGTTCGGGTATGGAACTTATGTCCCATCAGGAGGTTGCTGTCAAGCGTGACAATACTCAACTTCTCGTTGATAAATTCCAATATTGATTTTGTTTGTCAATGCCACCTGACATTATCCTTCAAGGACATTACTATTCCATTATCTGAGCCCTTTGGTCGTTGTTTGATCATCAACAGATATAGTATCTAAAGACAAGGCCATTATGTGCTGGTACAGTGGCACAATCACAAATTCCTGCCCTATTTGAGGGCCACTGTGGTAGCATCCTTCACTGGAGTGCTGACTGACATTCCAAGGGTACATTCTCACCTTGGTAATACCTATGGCTTCTTGTGGATGTTATGATTACCCCATAGGCAGGTTTTACAAAATCAACTACCATAAATAATTAATTGCTTTTCTGGTGAATTGGTTTATTTTAATGACAACGAGTGCTCTGCTGAGTGATAATGTAACAAACTTCTTCTCTCATTCCTCTGGAAAAAAAATGTGTGTGCACAGTGTTGTTTTGGTGGAATTTCAAGTGAAAATTTCCTCTTTGGAAAATGCTTTACGACTGCTTTTTTCTTTAGATTTTCTTGGAACAGTTGAATGTTTGATTACTTTTTATGAAAATTAATTTGGTTTCAAAACAATCCCTTCTTGAATGAGCACAATGCATTGTAAAACAGCCTTTGGACATCTTATGTGCAACAAACAAGAGACAACCAAACGAGTAACCAGTAAGTTTGTGAAGGGATCAATCCATACTCTACCTGGTTATCTCTGCCATTGAAGGTGTGCGAAGGTGATGTTTTCACCCATCTGTTTGTCTGTTTGTTAATTTGTGAACAGGATATCTCAAAAAGTTATGGATGGATTCATCCGAAATTTGGTGGAGAGGTTGGGTGTGTGACAAGGACAAAATTATTTCATTTCGTTGAAGATCTGGAACCAGATACTAGAATTTTTAAGTGATTCTTCACCATTTAGAGATAGGGCTAAAAACAATAGGGTAAACCCTCAAATATTGTGGGGGTTATGTTCTTGGAAAATTCCGTGATAGTGAAAACCAAGGGCCAATGGGAAAAAGGGGGATCGGTTCCTGGGCTTTGAGAAAATATAGAGGAAGGTCGGCAGCAGCCAGAAATATACACCCCACAATTGAAATAAATATGCAAAATATATATAAGGCATGTTACTGTAACATTGAAATAAACGCATAAATAAAATAAATACAGCATAAAATAAATAAAAACAAGACTTTTTAATTTTTCCAAAACAGCGAGGTGGGTGAGGGTAAAAACATTACATACTCGTACTGTACACTGCCGTAAATAGAAACACAAGACTTAGCTCGGGATGATGATGCTGCGAGAGGGGAGGGGGTGAAGGGTACAAAAATGTGGCTGCAGAGCTTGCAATGGCTATTGGATCATCGGAAGCATGACAAAGTTGCTTGCTGCATTGCCATATTGGAGAAAAGTAAGACAATCCTGAGCCACTTTGACCAAAAGCAGATCTTTCCTGCTTGGACGGGAAGGTATGAGATGGCATCCTTTTCCAAAATAATCCTGTGTCTTTGGCATTAAAAACCTGCTCTGGCATAAATTCCTTCACCCGATTAGTTCCATGAGCTGTGGTGGGTAGTTTTTTGCACCATCATGGTCTGTCATTGTTGAGCCTTCGGGTGCAGGTGCCTTGTGGAAACTTCAGTAAATCTGCAATGGTTTCTTCCATATCACCACTCCACTAAAAGGCACTTTTTCCTGTTTGGTCCTTGATCCAAACATTAAACACTTTTTGCATCCTTTCAATATGAGGATCATGGGACTGGGATAAGACTTTTGTGGCATGCATCGTGCTGGCAGCAACACTTGCATGGACATGTGCCTCAAGTTTACAACATAATAAATTCATTGATCCTGTAATAGTGGCCCACAAATGCCACACTTTCACCTCTTGCCAAATATCTAACAACTCAATTTTTTTCAAACAATGTCATAACTTTTCTCTGCCTTTTGGCACAATTAATTTTGTACATCTTTTTACATTTGGGTGCCATTATTAACTGTTGTGTTTTTACTCGATCTACCAGATCTAGTATTACAGGATTTCTGTATGTCATTTTCTGGTCGATGGTGATTTATTATTAAACTTGGCTTCCTTCCGTATGCTGGTCTGATAACTACAATTAACAGTGCTCGAGAAACATGAAAAAGCTCTTAATGGGAGGTAAATGTACATACAGAAGCAATCAATGACTCAGAAAAAACATAATTGACCAAAATGAAATACCGCGATAACTAAATCGGAACACAATAGGTTACCCGTGATTGGTCTAAACCCGTGATATTTGAGGGTTTACTATATATTGCACGATATCTGAAAAATTTGTATCTGGATTTGGACAAAATTTCGTGGAAAGGTTGGATGTGTGGTAAAGACAAAAAGATTAGATTTTGGTGAAAATATGGAACCAGATACTAGAATTAAAAAAGTGATTCTTCATCATTGAGAAATCGGGACAAAAACGATATTTAGCACGATACCTCAAAAAGTTGGACGGATTCAAATGAAACTTGGTGTACAGGTCGGGTGTGGGACAAGGAAAAAATGATTCAATTTTTGTGAAGATTCAGATCCAGATATGAGAATTTTTTAAGTGATTCTTCACCATTGAGAGACAGGGCTAAAAACGATAGATGGCACGATGTTTCAAAACGTTGTGTACGAATTCGGACAAAACATGGTGGATGAGTTTAGGTGACAAGAACAAGCCGATTCGATTTTGGTTCAGGTCGGGATCCCGATCCAGCCTATCTGTGGGATATAATACAGTACATAAACTGTTCAGCCTAGCGGAGGTATGCGCTCCACCGAGTGCTGTTCTAGTTACCTTTTTCATTGTTTTTCTAACTCTTGTTTGCATTTCCTGTAAGTATCGTCTCAGCGGGCCTGCTTTCCAAAAGGGGCCACTTTTAACAATTCTGAAGAGCTTCAAAGGCAAATATAAATCATATCAAATAATCAATTGTGTTCACAGATTGCAAATGAAGACCACAAGGGGAAAGCCAGAGATGTCAGGATCAGTCAATTTTGAAGAAACTGAAAAACAAAGTTTCAAGACTTTGGTGGACTGTTTAATAACTGTCATATAGATTTCTTTTCCAGTTAAAGGAAGAGTGATCATTGGCCGATCAAATTAAGCATGTAGCATTTGCCAAGCTTCTGTGTTATTTAATTTAAGAGCAAAGAACGAATCAATGTTGCAAACTGACATCACTGGTTATTCCCTTGTTTAATAATTGCCATGCAAGTTTGTTAATGGTTTCAGTTCAAATTTTATATTGAAGTCGGAACGCTCTTTTACCTCATTTAAGCTAGTAATACAAGGAGAAAATGGTCAGGATGTATTTATGGGGCCCGACCTGGACACTGACAAGCTGTGATATGTGAGATCCATCACTTGTGGAAAATGGTGTGGATTTCAAAAGCGAGACAAATTATTTTTTCAATGATGATTGGTAATATTATACAGTATTTTGTTCTGACCATGAGCCTGGCACAACATCGAATCAGATGGACTTAAATATCCCAACAACACAAAGTTGCCTTGGTTGGTTAAGGTTGTCGCCCACCTGCATAGTCTGAACACGGTTTTTTTTTCTGAACTACACTCGTTTCTTCTCTATTTCATTGTCATTTGCTGAAGGTGGAAATAATATAAAAGTATCGGCGATAGACTTGTCTTGCATTACTTTGCAACACACTGACATTGTATGCTTCATGAAAACACGATAAATTGAAAGGAGATTTTTTTACCAGATAATTTTATGGATATTGAGTTGGATGGAACCCACAACCTGCAGACACTTGCCCACTTGGATGTCCAAGGAGCTAAGCCACTTATCACAGCATTATCATTATTTCAAATCTGGCAATATAATATATTTGGATTGACATATGGCAAGCACCAGGACAAATTCCCAAACTGAATCCACAAAAACAATCTACAAAGATGCGAAATTTGTTCATTGTGGAGCCCCGCTTGTTACTCAGATTACCGAGCCAAACTCGCAAGATGCAACCAGAATGGGGTGCCATAAAAATGAGTTTGATAGCAGTCGGAATGTTGGAAAACCAAACCAAATTTCCCCCCTATGAATCGCTATCCTTTATACTCTGCCAGCGAGTCGAGGGTGGGGCCTTGGAATTATCTGAAATAAAGAAAAACCTTTTCCTACCGATGCTTGGGCAGAGTTTGGTGTGTAACTCACATGTTATAGCGGGTGGGGGAGGGCCAAGTCAATACATCAGTCAGGAGTATAATTTTAGGGTCTCGAAATCAATGGAAAAGGTTGTTGGGGGAAGATATAGACCCACTGAAGTGATACTGTTCTCTCTCGTGTTCATTGTAATAGCTTTGTTAATTAGCATTTTAATGAATACCTCATTATTCTCAGCAGAGATCTGTGGCCATTGGAACAAATTAGCCAGAAAACAAGTTGATATAACAAAGCTTACACAGCTATATCTTTCTTAACAAAAGCGTTTATTTCCTTATAAAATACATAATAAAGGATGGAATTTGCTTGCAAAATGATAATGGGCAGAGCAAGAGGCTGCTGGTTTGCATCATTGCTGGGAGTGCAGCTGTGCCACTGATGCAGTGCCCCCTCGAGGTAAGAACAGTTCAGGGTACCATCGATAACTCACCTCTTTGCGAATGACACCATGGGATATTTAATGTCCACCAAATTAATTCCAGCAGATGTGACTCCCAATTTAACATCCATCCAATGGACGGCACACCCTGACGTACCGCCCTGCATGCAAAACACCAAAATGACACTTCACAACTGAGCTGTGATTCAACCCGAGCAAGATGGGGCTCAGAGGTAAGAGAATCATAATAAGTGTGTGTGTACATGGTGTACACTTTTTTTAATCAATGATGCTTGGACAACTTAGGATTTGGCACTGCAGTTCATCAAGGCATTGATAAAGCAGGAAGTGAATAAACTAAAAGCTTTGAATCAATTCCAACACAGTAAATGCATGGAATCCTATACACCAAGCACAAACTTCTCCAAGAGCTTTGCCATAAAATAAAACCTTTGTGACTTCACTTCACAATATTTTAAATACCCAGCAGGCAGCCAATTAAACTTATACGAACCTTTTTTTTCAAAAGTGCCACCTCAAACAAGCATGTTGCTCTCCCAGGCAGTAGTACCACCTTTGGTGCTGATTTTATGCAATGCTAATGAATACTAACACTGTTATTGATTGCCTTAGCCGGATCCAGTTCACTATACTGTTTGCCTAATGACATGATTGTTAGCTTACCGCACGCTGCTTTGGAAGAACATCCATCACTCCACCACTCAGCTTAATCATCACTTGCAGTCATTAAGTGATTTATTGGACTTTCAGGAGAGACACAGATATGAATGTTAATGGGTTATTTAATAGGGAGGAGGTCATACCTTTTCATATTACACGGGCCATTTTTGTAAAATAATTCTTGTAAATGCACCTTTAATAATAATCATTGAATGTAGAACAACCTGCTTCCTGCCAAGTCACCAAATCAAAAAGCACCTAGAATCTTCAATGGACAAATCACCTTCATTCAATATTTATTTTTTCATGAAAAAATCCCCCCCCCCCAAAAAAAATGTTCATCTTGTGTATTTATTTTATTTTGTCTTTGCAAAATTTTTCGAAAATACAGAAACCAATTATAAGAGAGTTTGATATGATAACTGAAAGGTCACACTCTTGGCTTTAAGCTTTCTCGTCTGGGTTCAAATCCTGACCCAACTATAGACTGTTGAACTGGTATTTTGCAAGCAGGGTGTTTCAACAATGTGTGCTATCCCACAGTTGAATGGTAACCTGGAGATGCATCTGCTTTAATTGAATGGTGGATGTTAACGATCCAGTGGTGTCTTTGCATGAAGAGTAGGAAAGTTATTGCGGACACTGATCAACTTTTGAAAATTCCTAATTTGCGGTGGCACAACATCAGCAATATATAGCTGCACCTCTGTCGTTGTGTAACCAACGAGCCAAATTCGTAATTGAATCCCAGTGCAATACGGAATTTTTGCATTGCAACCCAGTTCAACAGGTAAATGCTAACGACGACCATGTGAATAACTATTACACCAACTAATAGTAAAGAAAAAGGATGTTTGTGCTTGACAAAATGCATCAGGTTTGTTGAATATCTTAGAATCGTACTTTAATAGGAAATAGGCCTGAAGGAAGAAGTGGATATTTGTTTGAGTACTTTTATCCATGATGTCACATCAAGTGCATTTTTTTAATGAATTAATGCCATGAGACAAGCCTTACCTTGAATTTTTTTTTTAGATAAGTCTTATTCCATGGAATACAATCACTGAGAGAATGAGCTGCTCACGAAATTCTGAAGGTAAGTGTGGAGGTAATAATTCCTCCCTACATTTTTTAGTAAGTGCACCTGCCTCACACCTTTCATATATGGATGTGATGAAGACAAAGCCCCTCAAAATCATTGGAATCTTCTGCAATGAAGCTGAATCTCTGGGACCGTTACTCTCTTACTGCAGACAAGTTCGTGACTTCTGTATTTTATCACCTCCTTTCTGGTCTTGCAGCCTCTGCCCTTTCTGTGATGCGTCCCCCATACAGGTTTCTCCAGTGTGCACATGTTCCACCAGTAACCAACTTCTGAAGTCCAGGCTAGGTGCACACCTCCACTCTTTTCGTCATCTTTTCTCTCACCTGTGGAACCAAGTTCCTTAGTCTATTCAATCTCATGTTTCCCTCCAAGGCTTCAAGATGGTTGTATTCTCCTCACATCATTCCACATCCACACTTGTGATCTACCATCGTTACCCCCCACTCCCTCCTTTGCAAAACCCATCTCTTCCGAACCAGGTGTTGCTATTTTCCCCCCCTTTCTCTCCATACACCATTTCTGTTTTGTCCTATTGCTGTTTCATCTCCTGTTGTGCTTGAACTTTAATCCAGATTGTTCATCCTTGTTTTCCTCCCCTCTCCCCCTCCCACTACTCTCATATTCTTCCCTTGCCCATTCTTCCTCCAAGTGTCTCTCTTTTGTATCCCTCTACCCGACTGTTGCTGCTTCCTTCTTTCCACTGTGTTCTTGCTATTCTATTTTTTTTCTATTCCGTGTTCCTGCTATTCCATCAGCCTCGACTTTGTATTCATAAAAGAAAGTGGGATTAGAACCTAGGATCCCAGAATCATGAGTTGGTGACTTAGATGAGAATAGCAAACAGATCAATCCAAACCAAGATAAACTGCATTTAACATGAAAAATATTGCCTGTAAATTTGGCTTTAAAATGATTCATAAACATACATTTAACAACATCATTTTACACATATGAGTCTGTATTCCTCATTTCACTTTATTTTCTGAACAATACCTTATTTTCTGACAAAAGCGTTTTTGCAAACATTTTTTTTATCAATATGTAAGCTATGGAGAAAAAAAAATGCTGTTGATCTTCCATTTGATGCTTAAGAGCAAAGTTTTCTTTCTCTTTCAAACATTTTTCTCTGTTTTCTTTATCTTTCCTAAATGTGTTTACTTTTTTCCCAATTTATTTTTAATTGTGTGATAAATCCATACAGAAACCCCCAAATGAATTACCAGCAATTGAAAATAAGCACTCGAATGCATTGAGCTTCATGGTTATATTTGAATCATGTGATGAAGGCAAGCACATCCCCTGAGACAACCAAATATACAAGATATGCAACAGCTTCCAACTCCTTTAACTTGACTTTTTTTTTACAGCATTCTCAGCTCATGAAGGAACTTTGTTGTTATATTAAAAAGGGATCGACAAGCACAATACTCACAATAGTCTTATGAATGCCAATGTTTTTGTTTTCTCCTTAGATATATACAAAAATAGAATCAGTGCTAAAATAATATATTACCAATTTTATCAACTTGTATTTTGAAAAATTAAAACGTTGGTATGTCTTGAACTTTTATGAGTATCCGTTTTGGAGAATCTTTTGAACACCTGTCATATATGAATAACAAAGGGGATTCTTACAAAGTATAAAATAACACAAGAGGTAGTTAAAGTTAAACAGCACAAAAGAGGTAGAATTCTAACCTGGTATTAAGAGGTATGGCATTATAAGACAATCACGTGCAAACAGCAATGATCACCATATTACGTGTCTTACTCTCTTACTTTAATTATCTCTCCTTATTGGCTCTAACCGAGCTGTAATATGGTTGTTCTATTACATTTAACAGGGCCGATGAATCATGAAAATGTAATTAAAGTTCGATAAATAAAAATTAACGATTTTACACATTTTTATTGTGTGCAGCTTAAAAAAAAAATTACAATTTTTGTTTTTTTACATTTTAACCTTGAAATTGAACTCCCATTATGTGATTTTTCTACCTCTATGCCAAGCTAGAACGTTTTACATGATCCCTGAAGACCAAGTATGCAACATCCTCTCTGATTAAAAAAAAAAACAAAAAACGCACTTTCCTTGATGCAATACAATTTTTTCACGTCGACAAATATAATTGTCATATACTTATGGAACATTATACCAGACACCTCGAAAGGTGAGCATGTGACTGTTTAGAAATTCATTCTTGTGTCTTTTATTCTATATACTAGTATACCTCATACATTCATTAATATTCATTTATTAGAGATTGATGGGGACTGAGCGTATGCCAAATGCAAATTAAGATCTTGAAAGTGTTTAATATAACTGCCTATTTATCTTCATTCCAACAACAGAATAGCAACATTAATTCATTAACACTTACACTTTTTTGTTGGGAAGTTTTAAATTTCGATTTTGAAAGATTTCACAGTAATGTTCTGAACAATATAATATGACAGCTCATTTCATGCTATGGTTACAAAGTGATATTTCTATGTGATTTAAAGTACATTTTTTTGCATGATTTCAGCATTCCTATCTGTTTCTTGCCAATGTATTATTGGCAGTCTTGCATTGGCAGCTGGACAAAGGCAGGCTACTTGGCATCACGAACACGGTGAAGATTGCTGCATTGTGAGCTTCGACAGGTGTTGTGGATGCCTCACCCAGCCACTCCATTTGTCAGCTTTGACAGCAGATTTGTCGTAATTTGTTTCCATGGGCCTAAATGGGTCCCCTTGGTTCCGGTCCAGGACCGGAGCAGGCCAAGGGGACAACAAGGGTGTTTGCTGGTCAGGCATTTGGTGGCCACACACCTAAACCGCCAATGCATCATGGCCATCGAAGGCAATGGGCTATGGAAATGAGTTCTTCATGTGACAGTTTCGAGTCATGGCTGCCATTGCAAGGTGCAAAGCTGGAGAAGGTGACAGGGGTCTACAAATGCTGTGTCATTGCATCTCGTTGTAGAAGTGGTCTCAACCAACAGAAATGTGAAGTAGTCAAGGGGAGGTGCAGGATTTGCCACATTGTGATAAAAATTGCCAACAGTGTATTCTTGCATTGTAATATGATGTTTATTATTTTCATTAAACATTATTGTCAGTTTTTACAACACAGATGTTACGAACCTTATTTCATGATGCCACTGACAAATATTAAATTAATAATGAGCAACAACAATGGATTTATTTATCGATTTAACTTGCTGCACACTTTGTATAATGACATCCATTTTGGGAAAGATAACATGATTTCAACCCTTCTGGGACTTTCCTAATCTATTTCATATAATCATGTGGATTATTATAAATCCATATCAAGTGGTGTTATCTTTTGCATTGCGTCTGGAGTTGGATACATGCAAATCCTCCGGAGTCCCTCTGAAGCATCGATGAATGAAGTCCTGTGCTACTTTGAGGACTCTTTGTTCTTGGTGCCTACATGAGTACTCTGGGCCATCACACATCTTCTGTTTATACACGTTGACTTGACCTTGTAAGGTATGGAGGTTGATGAGGGCACTCCACTGGTTTCTCAGTCGGTGGAATCCAGGAGGATCCTGTATGAGATCTTGGACAATCTGGCAGTTTGAAACTGCAGCACTCTCCCTGACCTGATGCCACTGGTCCATGTAATCATAGTTGGTATAATCATAGTATGGGCCAGATGGGCCATTTCGATCAATATATTTTTTTAATCCAAATCACCATGCCCATGATTCGAGCATCCCAAGAACAACTAAAGTTATACTCCAAACTAATTTTTCTATTGATGTAAATTAACTGGGATTTGAATTCAACAAGGGTTCATTTTATCCCATTTCTCCATAATATAATGGGATAATCATCAGTAAAAAAAATTTGATGTAAATCCAGGAAAGGATGCTCCTTTATGAAGAATATTGGAAGTTTGATAAGTTGCTCATTTGTGTAATTTTTTTTGTATACAGTGTTGAGGCTTGTGGAGGAGCTAGAACACAGAATGTATCATGAAGTAACAACAAAGAGAATAATATAAAGAGAAAGGGGACAGTGTGGGACACACCAATAGTGGGGTTCCAATCCAAATCCATTGGGACCACACTCTGTGCAGAGCATTTGTACTACTAAAGCAGTCTCCTGGGCTATTAGGCACAATTCTGGACAGGTCACCACTCCGATACAGGATACTCGAAAGGTTCGATCATCCCAGCAAGCTGGTACTTATTTTGCCGACCTCAGAAGGATGACAGACTGAGTCAACCCCACCGGGTATTAATTCAATAGTAGGAATTTTAACTCAGAACATTAGGATCACAAGATCAGAACTCTAACCTGTCTTCTGTCTTCTACCAGCCATTAATGGGGTTGAAAAGATAATGGTTGTAAATGAAGGTGAACAGCTGCATTGAAAGCCTGGAGAGGAGAATAAGATTGAAGAGACTGAGAAAGTTGGTTATACAGAACTGATGAACTGAGATGAGCAGTGATTCTGTATTTTTGGAGTTCCACAAGAGAGGGGTTTGCTGGCAGACCGCATGTGCCTTGCAGAAACCTGTGAGGGAACAGAGCACAGAAAGGACAGAGGCTGCAAGAGCAGAAAGGAAGCAGTAAAAGACAAAGAGACCACCGACTTGTCTGTGATGTGAAAGTCACGGTTTCCCCGGCATCAACCGAAGAAAGCTGTGAGGCAGGGGCACCAGCCCAGAGGGGAGAGCAGTACTCAATTGAGCTGTGGATGAAAGCCTTGGCCCAGTGACAATAAAGGCGTATAACGGCAAGCCCTTACCTTACCTCGGTATATGTAGTGTGATACAAAAGTGCAAGGGACAGACCTTCACAACCACAATGGAAGTCATACCAGATGGCCAGGCAGCACAAATGGGGCACCAGTACTGTCTCTGACTGGGTCTTGTAAACCGTGTGCCCATTGTAGCTATGAAGACCATTATCTCAGAGTCAAGTGCAACCATACTCAAAGAGCAGCTACAACAGACACACACATCACTGTTTGCAGGAGTAGGATGCCTACTGTGTGTGCACTCTATCCAACTCTGAGAGGATGCATTATTAGTTATTCATGCACCCTGGCATATACCAATTGCTCACTGTGAGAATCTCCAAGTGGAGCTCAACAGACAAGAGCAACAAGGATTTATGAAGAAGGTCACTAAGTCGACAGAACGGTTGAATTCATCATATCAACAAAGACATCTTGAATATGTCTTTCAATTCTGACAAATCTAATACCCTCACGATCTCTCTCTCTCTCCAAAAGGACAGTCTGGCAAACCCCCCAATCTACTTTGTAAACAATCCTCTTGAGGAAGTTCAGTCATTCATACTCCTGGGTCTCACTCCCAGTCATGATCTTTCTTGGGCAAACCACATTTCAAAGTTGGGCTCTAAAGTCAGCCACTAACTGGGCATCGTCCATCATACAAAAGTCCTTCCTTGGCACACCTCAACTATCCATATACAAGGCCTTCATCCTCAGCTTGATGGAGCACTGCTCTCCCCTCTGGGCTGGCTCCCCTGCCTCACACCTAGTTCAGCTTGACACTGTGAAAACCAAGGCATTCAAGATTACTGAAACGTCCCACGATAAAGCTGAGTCGAGGGTTACACTACGATGCTGTCGCAGACAGTTTGGTAATCTCTCTGTCTTCTACCACCTTCTTTCTGATCTTGCACCCTCTGCTCTTTCCATGCTTTGTCGGCCCCGAGGTTTCCGCAGGGCACACATGGTCCACCATCAACAAAATTCTGGTTAAACGACCTAAATCCAGAATGTCTGCTCAACTCCATTCATTCATTCATTCATTCATTCCTCTTTTTTTCCCAACTGTGGAACCAACTTCCACATTCTCTTCAATCCCAATCTTCCTTTCACCACCATCTCAGATGGTTAATACAGCTGTTCACCACCATCTCAGATCATCCTCAATCCAAAGCCTTTGTTTTTTTTGTCTACATTGTCAAGGCTTGAAAAAGAGCTAACACACAGAACATATAGAACAAGGGGAGCAGGAGAAAAGAGGGGTGGGTGAGGGAAGCAGAAATCAGTGCGGAACAGAGACATGAGGAGATCTGTGGAAAGATGGTGGGGGATGGGGCATGGTACATGGGGACAATACGATGGACATTACAGGGAGTTTCAGGAAGGAAAGCAGGAAATTTGAAGGAAGTGGGTTTGGAGTGGAATCACAGGGGTAAGAAAAGATCATGGTTTTCAATGGGGGAAGATTTGACATGGTGGTGGACAGCTGTTTTAAATACCTGGAGGGAAGAGTGTGATTGAAAAAGAGTGTGATTGTTCCAGTGGCAGGAAAAAAAAGAGGAATGAAAGAGTGAAGGTGAGCAGTCAATCTTGATTTTGGTAATTTCACCAGAAGGGGGATTTTGGCAGATCTTGAGTACCCTGTGGAAATATGGGAGGTACATATCTCAGACAGAACAGGGTGAGGGAGGGGGGTGAGGCCAGAGAGGAGACGATAGAAGACAGAAAGACCACTGACCTGCCTGTGGTGAGAGATTGAGAGACTGAAAGACACAGCCTCATCGCGGGGGATACCATTGATCCTAAATGCCTTGGCTTCCACAGCGTGAAGCCGAAAAAGGTGAGAGGTGGGAGCACTGGCCCAGAGGGGAGAGCAGTACTCCATCAGGCAGCGGATGAAAGCTTTGTACGTCGTCAGGAGCTCAGGTGTGCCAAGGAAGGACTTTGCACGATGGAGGATGCCCAGTCAGAGACTGGCTTTGGAGACCAGCTTGGAAATATGGCTTTCCCAGGAAAGATCATGGCAGATAGTGAGACCCAGAAGCTTGAATAAAAGTACTTCTTTAAGAGGATTGTTGAGAAAGTAGATGCGGGAGGTTTTCCAGATAGTCCTTTCGGAGAGACATAGTGAGGGTGTGAGATTTGTCTGGATTGAAAGACATATTCTAAGTGTTTGACCAGCTTGTGATATTTTCAAGGTCTGAAGAGAGGGATGAGGCTGCAGTCTGCCTGTCTGAATGATAACAGATGCCACGGCAGTGGGTGGAGTCATCAGCAAATATTTAAAGGGGATTTTCCAAAGTCAGAGAGATCATTTATTAAGATCCGTAATAGGACTGGGACCAGAACACTGCCTTGGGGAAATCCAGCATTGACAGGGAGAGCAGATGAAAGGATTCTGTTGAGAGCCACATGTTGGCTACAAAAATGTCCCAGGCAGAGAGTTTGGGGAGTAAGTCAGGATGTCAGACTGAATCAAAAGTTCCCATCAGATGGCTGCTCCAGTCAGTTCCAGTCAGATGGTTGCTCCAGTCAGTTCCAGTCAGATGGTTGGTGAGCTGGCATCAGTTGAGTTTGTGACAGTTGATGACGGCCTTGCAGCCTTACAGCTTCTCACAGCTCCTTACAGCTGTCCGTTGGTTGTGGCTCCTGGTGGCTCCTGACGGTGGGTGATGCTCGGACCGTTAATGCTGGTTCTGCTCAAGATCTGCTCTTGATGTACCTTATTCATGGCATCCTGGTTCCTGGGGGTGACGACGTGACATCGATTGGCGTTCAAGCCTGTTTGCGAGTGGGTGCACGGCAAAGCAGGGCGCTGGCAATGGATTAAGGCATGCTCACATATTTCAGGACGTTTTATTTGACGTACGACTTCTATTTGGTGAGGAGACTGGATTTCTCTTCCTCCCTGAATGATCTGCTGGGTACCCTTGTCTCGTGTTTAATTGTTAAGTAAGGCATAGTGATAAGCATCTGCTCTTTGTCTCTTTTTCTATCAATGCCTGATTAATTCTTTATTTGCCTGCGATTATTTTGATTGATTTAAATTTACTTATTTTCATCACAAGGAAATAAAAAGTTCTTTTTATTTATTTTTTCCTTATTAACAAATTCCTTGTTGACGTTCCAACCTGTCTGTGCTTGTCCTTTCCTTCCATTGATCCAGCATTGTCTGAACCGAGATAGTCTGATTGACCAAACTAATTGACCTGTCATAGTCGGCACGGACCAGCGGTTAAACGCTCGGCCGCCATAATTAAGATATAATCAAGATAAGATTGGTGTTTTGCCGAGGGCACGCTCCCCGTTTCGGAAGCCACGTGACCTCCATTAAAATGTTAAAATTAGACAGTGGACACTGGAACTCGTGGTTAACTGATTGGCGTTCATCGTTCTCAAGCAACCCACTGTATCACAGTTAATTGTGAGTGGTCGTACCAGGTTTGGCTCTTCCCAGGAGAAACAGGGATTTACCCCCTCATAATACACTCGGTACCCGTGGCCGTAACGATTATATATATATATATATATATATATATATATATATATATATATATATATATATTTTTTGCAGGCCGAGGGTCGGGGTAGAAGACCACGAGGGGGGGAAAGCTATCTCGGGTCCCACCAGACTCCCCGGAATTGTAGGCTGTCGCACACGGATAATTCCGTGACGCGGCGGGTTGCTTAACTGACCATGGACGCCAATAACTTAACCACGTGACTTAGGGTCCTCCGTCTAGTTATTCCGGTTACCTAAAAATAACCACATGATTTAATTACCGGGGAACACGCCGTCGATACGCCTTGTCCGGATCGGATCACTCTACCGGACCGGATCACTTTACCGGATCGGATGCAGCCGAGCAACACTGCCAAGGACATACCGGCTAAGAGGAACGGATCGTTGTGAATAAAGTCCCAGCTAAGCTAAGATTCGGACCATGCTGGATCAATGAAGGAAAAGACAAAAACGAGCAGGGAACATTTCTAATAATAATTTATTTACAATGGGGCGAGGAAAAGTATGTGGTACAGGGAATATGTTTATTGGGGTGTGTTGTGCAGAGATAGGGAAGAAAGGTGTGGTGCAGCAATAATAAGCAACTTATGAAAGCGGACGCAGAGCAGACTTAACCTGAAAATAATAATAATGATCTTCTGCAGGCTTACTTGGCCCTGTCACACCTTGACGTTTTAGCCAGCGTATGGCAACGTATCAAAATTGATCTAAAATGCTGGCATACGCTGAACTATTTTTTTTTCAGTTTTGGGCGTATTCATAACGAGTTGGACGTCTGCATAACATATTAGTAATGTACACAGAACGTTTCGATAACTTATAGATTACTTATACCAACGAATGCTTAGCGTGTTGTCGGCGTTCACAACCTATGTCCAACGATAGTCTAACTTATGCATAGCGCGCGGCAGTGTATCACCGAAGATCACGTGGTGTAGCCTATTAATAGGCTGCCGCTCAACGATTTAAATCATAACTGCACTAGAAATCGAAGTGTCAACATCACCGTCATGCCGAAGAAAAAAAAACATGGAGTCTGGAACACTGACGGGTTCCTCCTGTGAGGGCCCTGTCACAACTTGACGTTTTAGCCAGCATATGGCAAGGTCTCAAAATGTATGTAAAATGCTGGTGTACACTGAACTATTGATGTTTTTTTTCAGTTTTGGGCATATAAGGTGTTGGACGTATGCATAACGTATTAGTAACGTACACAGAACGTTTCAATCATATATAGATAACTTGTACCAACGAATGCTGAGCGTGTTGTCGGCGTTCACAACTTATGTCCAACGATAGTCTAACTTGTGCATAGCGCGGCAGCGTATCGCCGACGATCATGTGGCATAGGCTATTAATAGGCTGCGGATCGACGATTCAAATCATAACCGCACTAGACATCGAAGTGTCAAGCCGCTGTCACACCTTGACGTTTTAGCCAGCGTATGCCGACATATGAAAAATTTGCCGAACCAAGCTGGCACACGTCGAATACGTTATGGGTAAGTTTTGTATACTGTTACGGCTGTGGAAATTCGCAATACACCATAAAGGGTCCTTAGATCAGTAATGACGCTAAGTTTATGTGCAGATAGGTCCCCACCGTTGTTTAAAGGGGATTCTTCATATTCACCGGGCTGCGACCCTTTGAGATAGCCGTTTTTCTTTATCTATCGTTATTTTGAGCCACCATTGCAACAAACCTCCACGCAAACAACAACCGCCACCAACTAAATAAGAACAGAGTTCAATTTGTTCGACCACTTTATTAGCATGGAACGACAATAATCAAACAAGTATTGAACAGGTTGAAACACCCACAACATCCCTGGCTCCGGGTCAGGCTGCGCATGCGCACTGGCACAGGGGACCGTCGATATGTGGAATTACCGTAAAGTACAATGTTCTCTATCTCCCTCCGAGTCTTTATTATGTTAATAGATAAAGGCTGAGAAAATATTAAGTTTAATGAATGAACAAAAGTTTATATCGCCCATCGTGTGACTATTCCATGGAGTAGTCCTTGTGCCAGGCAGGCATGCTGGTCGCTCTGGTGGATCGGCGTTGACCTATCGCTGGTGCTGGTGGTGTCACATCGGGCCCCAGTGGGGATGGGGCTCTCGGGGTTTCAGGGGCCGATGGTGGCGTCTGAAGGATCGCGCGCCTCGGTGTGCCTCGTCCTGGTGCTGCTGGCGTGTCTAAAACGGGTGTCGTCTTGCGCCGGGGTGTGCATACTGACGTCAGTGCCGGCGTGGGCCCCGTTGGCGTCGCAGATGTCACGGGTTCGCTGTCGAGGTCAGGCAGTTGCGGTGTTACAACGGGTGCAGGTACAGTGATGCGGGTTGCTAGATCATCATAGATAGACCGGGGTGGCAGCTGGTCATTGCGAACTGGGCTAAACTTGCGCAGGAATTTCCTGTTCCGAAGTGTGACTCTGCCCGAGCCATCGATCTTGATCACGTATTGGTCGTGTTGGCGTACCTCCACGATACTGCCTGTCTTGTCCCATTTTTTTGGGTGGAATTCTGTCTGGTTCTGTACGCGGACTTGGTCCCCTACAGCAAGTGGCGGAAGGCGTTTGGTGTGTTCTGCCCAGGTGTCGGCTGTGTGGATATGACGTTTGCGGAGGGCCTCCTCCCTCGCTTTCAGGGTCTCATGCCAAGTGTCGTGCGGTCTGTACTTCCCGGGGATAATCGGGATGAAATCGCGTATCGGGCGGCCGAAGACACACATTGCCGGGGAGATCTTCGTGTCAGGGTCAGGCGTGTTACGATATTGTAGTATCGCTCTCTGCACAGCGTCAGTGTCAAGTTCTCCCTGCGGGCTGGTGTTGTCCGTGATAAGTCGTTTCATTGTCTTAACTCCAATCTCCGCGCGACAGTTGCTGTGAGGGAAGGCCACCGATGACAAGCGGTGGTGTACGCCCCATCTGTGCAGGAATGACCTGGTCTCGGTGGAGGTGAACTCCGGTCCCCCATCCGACGCGAGCTCTTCTGGTGTCCCGTACGTCACGAAGGCGCGACGTAAGTGGTTTATGAGTCCGGCGGCGCCACCCGTCGACTTTGAGATGATCGGCCAGTTCGAGTATCTGTCCACTGTCACAAGGTAGTGTGCACCCCTGTGTACAAAGAAGTCCGAGCACACTGCCTGAAAGGGGTAAACGACCGGAATAGGTGGAGTTGGTGGCGCTCCAGGCTGTGATGGTGCCATCCGGTGGCAGTGTTCGCAGTTTTTCCGAGTGGCGCTGATGTCGGCCGACATGCCTGGCCAGAATACAGAGGATTCTGTGCGGGCAGTCATCATTGATACGCCCTGGTGGGCAGCGTGTAGGGCGCTCAGCACATCGCCGCGGAGTGAGGGTGGTATGACTACTCGGTCCTTGTATAGGATCACTCCATCTGTCGATGTAATGTTCTCGCGGTACTGGTGATAGTCGCGAATTGTCTCTGGCATCTCGATTTTTGAGTCGGGGATGCCGTTCATTGTCATTCCCTCCAATATGTGCATATCGCCATCGCTGCTGGTGGCTTCCCTGACGCGATCCCATGTTACTGATCGCAATGATTCGAGGCCCGCGGCACACCATGCCAGGTTGTCCTCGACGTCGTCGTCATACTCCGGCTCAGTTTGGCGTAGGAGGGACAGGACGTCGGTGTGCGTGCTTGGTTGGAGGTGGGTCGCTATGGTGGCATTGTCATCTGGAAGGTTCATGAGTGGAGGTCGCGTGGTGCCAACTGGCCTGCGCGACATGGCATCTGCCGCCTTGTTCTTCATGCCCGGGATATGTATGATGCGGAAGCGATAACGCAGGGTCTTCTCCTTGAGGTTCCTGAGGCGGGGGTTGGGTATGTCGTCAAGTGCTCTGTCCGAAAGGAGTTTCAGCAGTGGTTTGTTGTCTACCGCAACGATCAGGTTCTCGCAGCCCAGTACGAAGTAGCGCGCTTTGTCCAAGGCGTCCGCGACTGCGAGAGCCTCGCCCTCTATGGGCGCGTATCTGGATTCTGCCGCGTGTGTAAATCTGCTGCCGACCAGGGTTATTTTCCATCCATCAGTGCAGCAGAATGGTCTAACTGGCACGCATCGGCAGTGCTTTTGAAGCAACCAGAATCCGATTCCCTCCTTCGACCAGTCCGTGGCGATGCATGTTGGCTTAGTTTTGTCAAATATGCGGACACCGTGTTCGATTTCTTGTACGATCACGTCTTTCGACTCGCGGAATATGTCCTCTAACTCCATGGACCACTGGAAGCGTTCTCCACTTTTCAGGAGCTTCCGGAATGGCTGCATTCGTTTGGCCATACTAAAGGCGTATGCCACCTGGTTGACAAGCCCGAACCACGATCTGACGTCGGTGATGTTACGCGGTTGTGGGAAATCGTGGATTGCTTCCAGGTAGCGGCTGCACGGTCGCACGTCGGTCATGGTGATGGTGAAGCCCGCGAAGTCCACCGTGGGTGCGCTGAAGACAAACTTCTCCGGGTTGAGGATGATTCCATTCCGGCCGCATATATCCAGCCATTGGATCGCCTGGAAGTAGCTCCCCTCAATCGTGTCTGACCATAGGAGCGTGTCATCTACGCACTTGGTCTTGTTACCAATGTCCGCGACGATCTCATCGTATCGTCGTGAGTAACCGTCCCCCGATGCCATATACCCTTGTGGGGCAGATAGGTACCGGTAGCGCCCCCATGGAGTGATGAAGGTCGTCTTGTGGCGGTCGTCCTCGTGTAGGCGGACGCTATGGTAACCGTTCCATGCGTCGAATACTGTCTTGCGCTTCCCGTTAGGTACGCGTCTCGCCTGGTGGAACGGGGATTGGGTGTGGTGGGTCTCGCGGAACGCATGCTTGTTCAAGGCCTGAAAGTCGACGGTGCGTCGCGGCTTGCCATTCTTTTTCGCGCAAATTACCATGCGGTGACACCATGTCACCGGCGTGCCGACAGGTACTTCCTCCAACACGCCGAGCCGAACGTCCTGGTCGAGGCCTGCTTTTACCTCATCTTGCCAATGTATGGCCACGGAGATGGGAGTGTGATGGGCAACCGGTGTCGCGTTCTCACTGAGCATAAGACGTAGTGGCGGGCCGGTCATTCTCGGTAGTGGCTGGTGTGGGCACGTGTTGAATGTGCTCTGAGCATACATCCTGAGTAAATGTGACTGTAGTGCCTCTCTGTTGGCCTCGGTCACTGGCATGGGGAGTGCGGTCGGCTTGGTCGGCGGCTCCGCGCGTCGCGGGCAGTCGCACAATTCCGAGGTTGTCAGATTCACCTCTCCGAGTGTCGGGAATCTGTCCGAGATCATTCCCAGGTCCATGCAGGCCGCGCGGGAGAGGAAGATGCGGTCTGAAGAGTCCTTCACGTACGCAATTTGGCGCGTCTCCAATCTCCGAGCGTCATCACTGTTACCGGCGAATCTGACTACCACGGCTCCGAGGATACGAATTCCTCTGTTGTTTGCGGCCTTCATGGTCATGGATACAGGTATGAGGTCCTCGGTACTCAGGCCCATTTGTTGGACGACTTTAATGCCGATCAGGCAGCTCTGGCACCCCGTGTCTGCCATAGCGGGTAGGGTTACCGCGCGGGTGTGTTTCAGGAGGTTAAAACCCAGCGCTTTGTAATCCTCGCGCTTGTTGGTGAGAGTGAGGTTGACGTATGGCTGCGGGTCGGATATGCGTTTCATCCACTTATCGCACATATCATCGTACAGGTGGTGAGCGAGGGGAAGCGTGCGCATTTCGACCTCTGTGCTGGCCATGGTGACCGTGCATAGCTCGACGAAGGCTGCCGTCTGCTCGTCGTACGCCCCGTCGGTCTCCTTAGATGGGGGTCTTGCCGATCGGCCACCCAGGCACGCCTTGTCGAGGTGATTCTGGCGGTCACACTTCCGGCACTTTTTACCGTATCCGGGGCACTCGGCGCGTCTGGCGCGCCATTGAGGTGTTTTGCCGTGGCCCACCTCGCCGCAGTAGATGCATACTCCTTCGGGCTTGGCCTTCCGTTTTTCCGGCCTGGCTCCGACTCTGGCGCGGACATCCTGTCGCTTTCCCGGCCGATACGAACTACTGATCGCGTCCGTGCTCTGAGTGTCAAGCAGGCGCGATGCCGAGCGTTTTCCAGACTCTTTGGCCTCGATATACTCTATCATGTCCTTTAATGGCATGTCCTGGTTCTTCTCACCGAGTAGGTCAAGTTGTATTGCTTGGTCCGCGATGCCACGGGCAACCACGTTGCGCAATATCTCTTCGGTGAAGTCGTTAACCTGATCGCACCCCGCCTTGGTGCACTTCATTTCATACTTGCACGTGTCCGCCTGCCCCTTGATGCGGGCGTGGAACGACCGGACGGGCTCCTCGTGTCCCTGCCGCATGTTAGACAGGGCCACTCGAGCTACCATCGTGTTCTCCGTCCGGACGGCGAGCACCTTCATGGCGGCGAGGACGTCTTCTTCATTGCTGCCCACGAGGCTCCGACCCGCCGCGCGAGTGAGGTCCTTTCTCAGCTCCTCCTCACAGCACTCCAGTAGCTGCGCGACTATGTCGGGTCCGACAAGCTTAGTACCTGTTTTGTATTCGCCCCAGCGGGTTATGAAGTACGACCAGGCCTCGCCCGTTCCGGCCAGTGCTATGGAGGGACGCTTGAGTTTCTCCATCTTGGCATTCGAGCTCCCCGCCCTGGGGGCGGCGACGTGCACAGTGGCGTGTATACTCAACATGGCGGCCACCACTGCCGCCTCTGCGTGTGTGGCCATATAGTCACAACCCTCGATCGGGCACTCTGCTTCCACCGGCGCCATAGGAACAGTTATTCTGGAGTAAACGTTCTATTTTCGGTGATGCACACGTGTGTACAGTGTCCTGGGGGCGAAGATTGGGTACAGAACCCGAGAAATCCAAACTCACTGTCGACGTTCTCGTGGTCTGTTTTCACCCAGTCGCGTCCTCCTCAGCACCGACGATCTTTACTCGACTGCATCAAGTTGTTTGATTATAAATAAGAACAGAGTTCAATTTGTTCGACCACTTTATTAGCGTGGAACGACAATAATCAAACAAGTATTGAACAGGTTGAAACACCCACAACATCCCTGGCTCCGGGTCAGGCTGCGCATGCGCACTGGCACAGGGGACCGTCGATATGTGGAATTACCGTAAAGTACAATGTTCTCTACCAACTACACCACAACGCCCACCACGCTCACACCACCCCCACAACAATCACCACCATCTTCGCCACTACGCCCGCTTACGAACGCCATCCTCGTCAGGTCAATATACAGTTTAACCCCCAAAAAATTGCTACAAAAGGTTTCTCAACTGATTCTGGTAGGTTTTAGTGAACTTTATAACATACTAAAAGTTTACCAAAGTATGACCCCCCGGAAAAGTGTTTTTTTCAAGATGGCGTCCAAGATGGCTGCCAAAACCTTTTAATGATCATAACTCTGTAACTATCAACTCAAATTTGATGATCTTGGTGTCTATCCCTAGGTTTTTGGGGGCAAAGAACACATTAAGATCATAAAAAATGATGTTGGCCTGTTATGTAACACAAAAATCCAACCTTTGTCCATAGAATAAGTTTCAGAGCGTTCAGTTTTGAGTGTCATCCTCCTCCTCAGTATCGACCTCTTGAGTGTTGTTTGGATTGTCACAGTTTTCAGTTTGGCAAGGGCCACATGCAGCAGTGCAGGGGAGTCCATAGCATCTGCAGCTGCATCGAGAGGATTCGCACCCCCTCGAACAGTTGCAATGGATAATTTTCAAGAGTTCGTGAGGCGTAGCATTGTTTTGGGTCATAATTGGAATTAACTGATCATTTTCCTGTTTCCATCCCCATTCAGTTGGGTTCATTTCATTTGCCATCCCCATCCATACCATAATTTGAAAGTACACACGTTGGCTATGGAATCTTGTTGCAGGTGATGTTGGTGGAAGCCGTTCAGGAGTGACAAATGCTTGAGCAGCTGCCACTTTCTTGGTGAAAATGATATGGCGCAGTGATGATAGCGTATCATTAGACTTGCCACCAAAGAGATCAACCATCAGGTCTTTTCCAAGATCTGATATGTCCTCTTGAGATTTGTTTTGAAGGATGAATGCACTAGCACAGGACTTCATGACAGGATCAAATTTCACTAATTTTTGGAAGGCTGACTTTTTTCCGATGCCAAAAATCCTTGAAGTTGAATCGCAGCCTGTGTAGGCATGTACAAAGAGCAACTCATTGCACACATTGTCTCCTAAAGTGTCTTTCAACAGGTTAATGTTATACACTTTGTGTTCTTTTGACTGCATGTTTGCATCAGAACGGAAGTAGATGATCTCATTGTCTGTTCTAGAGTAATGAAGGAGCAAGATCAGCAAATCTGTATCCTCACCGACCAACGTTGTGGTGCAATGACGGGATCGTTCAACAGTTGCCTTAACGATATCAACGTCGGCATCCCCTGGTGACTGAATGACATGGCATCCCCTTTTAGTTAGTGTTGTGCTGATGAGAGCAATCATGTCTGCCTTGTTTTTGTCACGAGAAAAAAACTCCTCCTTTTTGCCTGAAAACTCTGTTTCTGCAGTGAAACTAACAATAGGGTGCAGGTTTTGTCCTCATCTCTGATGTATGTTGTCTTTTCTGGAGGGACCTTCACCATAGCCATCGAACACCACTGTCGCTAGTCCGTAATGTCTCACAGTGAAGTCTGCATAAGACTCAGCTATTTCATTATATGAGTCGCCTTTCTTCCACGGTAAACGATGGAGCAAAGAGCCACCATCGAGCACATAACAATCTGTTTTAGGAATAGAGTTCATCACAGCCTCACTTGACAAGTCCACAGCATGGTCTCGAATTGCCTGAGCAAGCTGAGGTTTGTCTGCTTTTCGAAGAATGTTCCTGACCTCAAAGAGGGCTGGAGGGTAGGGGCTTAGTTCATACGTCAAAACATCTTCAAGGGAAAGATATCCTGACCTTGACACCACAACGAAACACCAGAACAGAAGGGCAGGATCAATGGCACGATCAGGAGCAATCTTCGCAACAGAGATATTCCCAAGGGTTTGGGCTCTGTCTTTCCGCTTGAATTTGTAAGTAAATGCCGACTTTCCGATTATATCTTCAATGATCTTGTTGCCAACCGATTCAAAGGCATGTACATTCACATCTGGCCCAGCCACTATCCCGTTGACAATGTTTCTCAGAGTAGAATCAGATGTGAAGGGTGAGCAGGCTGCAAGCTTTATCCGAATTTTCTCGAGATCAGATGCATCTCTTTTGATGCGTTCCTCAGTTGAGTCTTTGTGTTGCGGACTTGTAGTATAGGTCAGGTCTGTGAAATCCTGCATTGCACTGTTGTACTCGGATGTTACAGGTGCAGATAAGGTCCAAAGGTTTCGCATGTCCTCAGTCATCCCACTGCCGCGAGTTAGACCACCAGTGCTCTTTAGAGACCTCATCAACGTTTGTTCAATGACAAGATCACTACTAAGCCCTGCCCAGCACTGATTGCTCCTACGAACAACATGAAAACCATCAAGGAACTTTCGATAAACATCTGGGTGCTTTTCCTCCAGGTTGCTCATTTGCTGCAGGTAGTAATGAGCAGATCGCAGGTAATTGAAGTGCTCAGCTGCAGCAAAGACAGTTAGGCAATTGGACACTGCCTGCAAATGCATCAACCAAGACCGAGTACGATCCGCCTTGATCAACATTCTTGCCATGCCAACCATACGCTGATAATTATGCCACAACTAGCTGGTGTTTGAGGTCTGAGCAAGTTCAGATTTCTTCTTCTCCGTTACCGTCTCGAGTTGGATCAAAACCTCAGAACAAGCAGCATCTCCTGGCATCCTCTCTCCGCTAAGAAGGGAGGAGTACAATTCCTCGGCTTGATGCAGCAGTGTCTGAATCTCGGGATTGGCTTTGGCCATTTCCGTTATAAGCTGGCTATGCAGGCACTTGTCAACAAGAAGATGGCCCCTCAACCCCCAAAACATTGGTACAAAAGGTTTCTCAACTGATGGCAGCACTGAAAATAAGGAAAGCCACTGCAGCAAAAAAAATCTTAACTTCCACTATGTGATATAAAAATGGTTACAATGTGTTCATTTTTTGTTGCCATATTGGATTTTGATGTTACATAGTAAGCCAACATCATTTTTTATGATCTCAATGTGTTCTTTGCCCCCAAAAACCTGGGAATAGACACCAAGATCATCAAATTTGAGTTGATAGTTAGAGTTATGATCATTAAAAGGTTTCGGCAGCCATCTTGGACGCCATCTTGAAAAAAACACTTTTCCACGGGTCATACTTTGGTAAACTTTTAGTATGTTATAAAGTACACTAAACCTACCAGAATCGGTTGAGAAACCTTTTGTAGCAATTTTTGGGGGTTGAGGGGGTATTTTCCATATATTGACCTGACTATCCTCCGCGGACCACGGTAAGACGGTTTCCGCACCACGGAAACCGTCCGTGAAGGATTGGCAGAACAAAAGCTCTTGTGAGGCCTGTGGGGTTTTTTTCCCGCCTATTTTCCCCGCACTTGGTGTGATTGAAAGGGGGAGGGCAGCTCACCGCCAATTGGTGGATGCACAGCGTGAGGCGGTTGGGGTGAGGAAACGCCCCTTTTTGGGAACCTTCTCAAAGGAAGGTGGAGCCGAAAAAGGGGAGGAGCGAAGGGCGGAGCCCCGCGCTATATAAGGCAGACCGCGCACGAGGCTCACTCTCTGTCGGGGTCGTGTTGGATTCTACTCGCTCGCTTGGTGGACGTCATCCTCTCGCTTCATCTTCGAGCTCTCTCTTGGTGGTCGGGGTCGAGCTCGCTTTCTGTCGGGGTCGTGTTGGATTCTACTCGCTCTCTTGGTAGACGTCATCCTCTCGCTTCATCTTTGAGCTCCCTCTTGGTGGTTAGGGTCGAGCTCGCTCTCTGTCGGGGTCGTGTTGGATTCTACTCGCTCTCTTGGTGGACGTCATCCTCTCGCTTCATCTTTGAGCTCTCTTTTGGTGGTCGAGGTCGGGCTCTCTCGTCTTGGCGTTGGGCGACCTGTCTGTGAAGGTGCGGGCCGGTGGCGAGTCCGGGCGACGCCTCGGAGACGCAGACGGGAGGCGCAGCCCTGCCAGCTGTGTGGTGCGAAGCTGCGCGTCTGGCGAGGGACGCCAGAGAGAACTCACCGACCACATCATCGCAAAGGCCCGAGAGCAGGCGCGGCTACGCTAGCTGCCGTGGGAACAAGGCGTCGCAACCTGCCCACCGTCACACCTCGAGGGGGCAGGTAACCAGCACGGTCTCACGGGCCTTTTCGGTCATCCACGGCCCATGACCATAAAGGTTTACGAACCCCGTCTACCTCCCTGCCTATGGGGAGGGTTTTCCTGTTGTTTTTGTATGCATGCTGTGGCGCCGTGTCCTGTTAAGTGCATGTACATTCTCATTGTAGTCGGTTGTATTGCTTTTATTTGCCTTGCTTGTAAATACGTGCATGATTCCTTGCTTGTGTTGTGTGTGCAATATGTGCTGTATAATAAATGTCCTTGTGTGCAACGTATCCCGTTCGTCGCATCCTCCTTTCACCACATTGACAGTGCCATCTTGCATCATGGAATGATTGGTAGTGGGTTTTGAACACCCGAGTAAAGAAGAATCTGAACCGTCGAGGTCGGCGATAACACTGCTCGGTTATCCCTGTAGCACGGAATGAACCGCTTAAGCAGTTCGTGTCCTTAGCCGACCTGCGGCGTGGTGCAACTCCTCGGTAGGTTACCCGCGTGGGTATTTAGGTATATCGACATTCGGCGATTGACCCTATTTCGCGCGGGTGGAATGCGGACTGGGTTGTGCTGAGGTTAAACCGCCACCCGTGACTGGCTCCTGGCGGTAGTTCCAGGAGGGTCACGACTGAATTGTCCGTCCGGTGGGCGATGCGGCTGCCATGAGAGGTACGTGGCTGATCGCACGCCAGGCGGGCCAGAATTCGTAACATGTTAAGAGCATGCTGGCATATGTCGTAGTACGTTGGCATACGTCGTAGCACGCTGGCATACGTCGTCGTACGTCAAGAAATTTTCAGCATGTTGAAAATTTCTCGACGTATTCGGCGTATGACACACGTTCCGCATACGCTGGCCATAAGTTGTAGGCACGTTACGCGATCGTTGACACACGTCGACACACGTTACTTGTACGTTACTCATAAGTCGAAACTCGTCAAGGTAATGGTTAGCGTCAGTGTTCCAGACCCTGTTTTTTTTATTTTTTTTTTTCTTCGATATGACGGTGATGTTGACACTTCGATTTCTAGTGCGGTTATGATTTAAATCATTGAGCGGCAGCCTATTAATTGTATTATATTATAACCGCACTAGAAATCGAAGTGTTAACATCACCGTCATACCAAAAAAAAAATAAAAACCAGGGAGTCGAACACTGACGCTAACCATTACATTGACGTGTTTCGACTTTTGAGTAACTTACAAGTAACGTGTGTCAACGATCGCATAACGTGCCTACAAATTATGGTCAGCATTATGCGGAACGTGTGAGTCATCCGCTGGCATACGTCGAAAAATTTCAAGCATGGAAAATTTGTCTTAACACCTCGACATATGCCAGCGTGCTCTTAACGTATACAAACTTACCCATAACGTATTCGACGTGTGCCAGCGTTTTAGCCAAATTTTGCATACGTCAGGCATACGCTGGCTAAATCGTCAAGGTGTGACAGGGCCTTGAAGCCCATTTTTATATACCAATTCCCCGAAACGCTGCCAATACGTCATTATACGGTAGCTGTAAGTTAGAAACACGTTCAGTAAGTTCTGTTGTCATCCGGAAGACGTCAAATATGTCAATATGCATTGGAGATAGGTTACACATAGGTTCAAAGCACGTTACTCATAGGTTAGAAATAAGTTTCGGGTACGCTAAACATTACCTCGACGTGTTTCGACTTATGAGTAACTTACAAGTAACGTGTGTCAACGATAGCATAACGTGCCTAAAACTTATGGCCAGCATATGCGGAACGTGTGAGTCATACGCTGGCATACGTCGAAAAATTTTGAGCATGCTTAAAATTTGTCGACGAGCTCAGCGTACTACAACGTATGCCAGCGTGCTTCAGCGTGCTCTTAACGTATAAAATAACTTACCCATCACGTATTCGACGTGTGCCAGCGTATTCGCCAAATTTTTCATACGCTGGCTAAAACGTCAAGGTGTCACATGGCCTTTACATAGACAGGCGTCAGGACACACACACACACACACACACACACACACACACACACACACACACACACACACACACACACACACACACACACACCCCGATGAAGAGGGATTGAAGCAAGACAGGAGTTGAGGCTACGGTCTCTCGGTACCTTGGTATAATTGATACGCCTTTCCCGAATGCACCACCAATATGTTTGGGGGGAATTATCTGTGGTGCGGTACCCCCTGCCAGCTGGTGCATTGTCTACTGCTTCGGGCAGCTCGCCTCAAGACCGTGGGCATGAAGGAGGGGCTTGAGTTGGGAGGGTGGAGTCAGCGTCGTGTGGGCAGAGAAGAGGAGGAGGAGTCCAGCGATGATGACAGAAGGTGGAGTCGGGGTGATGACAACAGTGGTTGGCGTCGAAGACCATTTTGAGTGGGAGGCGAGACAGGGCAGAGACAGAAAGAAGGATCCACTCGGACCTTTTCGGCCCCGTGGCGCGGGGCGGGGAGCCACCTCAAAACTCTGTGATGCCACCCGAATCGGGCGCTCTGGCACCGAACCCCTGCGCGGCCCGGCCACGATAGCCGGAAGGCTCAACATTCCACTTCTGGCAAGGTGACCCCACGCTGCAAAGATGTCTTGCTCCGACCTCACGACATGATACGAATCGCCCACACCGAACTCCGTGCCATGAATCGCCTTGCACTACCCCCCGGGCCATGCCCTGGTGACCGGCCGAGAGTGGCGTCGGTCTCGCACGCCGCTTGGGCACCCGCGACTAGCGCTGGCCAACGCACCCGCTCCATGTGCGCCAACGTGGCCCGTGCTGTACAACATGTCGCCGCCCGATTGCAGCTTCGCTGGCCAGAGATGCGAGAAGGTAAGATGCTATGTCAAACGCATGCACAGACAGTAAGATGTGTCCATTCGTGCCTGGCTCTGTACGATAACAGTGTCGCAAGCGATGCATGGGTCTGCCTTTGAGAGCACATTCCGTACAACATCTTCCCTTCTGATCCGCCATTCCGCACGTGGCCAGCGCTTGCCCGATTCTGCTATTGTGTGCGTGGGACGAAACCCGATCGATAGAATTAGTCCAGAAATGGGTTGAAAGGAACACGCCACTTGTGCCTTGCACACTCGCATCCCGCACAATGTGGCGTGGGGTTGCCTTTGTATTATCGGTCTCGGTAATTCTCGTTGCGTGCAGCATGGGCGTTGTGTTGAGTGCGTTTCCCGTCCATTGGGCGGAAACTACCGCTGCGTGTGCGTTTGGCAAGCTGTCTTCTAAGAAGGGTTGTGGGTGTAATGCCTGCTGGCCTTTGCTGAGGACCCATCTCACAGCGTAGGGTGCACGTGGCTCAGATTTACCTCAGGAATAATCAGAAATGAAGAGTAGGAATGAGGTTAGAAATAAAATGATGTAAGCAAACCTAGATATGAGATCATTGCAACGCATACACTTGTTGTCCTGCTAGACAAAAGGGAAGGGACTATCTATACGTATATTATTGGAGTAACTGTCTTGGGACCACTATCTGTTGGATGCATGCGGTTCTGAGAACAGCAACAATATAGATGTGTATATATATATATATATATATATATATATATACACATATATATATATATATATATATATATATATATATATATATATATATATATATGTTTAAAACGATGTTCAAAAAACTATACGAGGGGTGTTCAAAATGTCCTGTGGTGAAGATACTTGCAATAGTACAAGAAACACCAACATATGTATTTGTATTTTTCAATATTCAAGTTTTTATTATTCAGTAGAAAGCATAAAATGGCATCCTTCAACTCTTGTGAATATCTCATTGGGAGAACCTTTTGAATTCCCTTTATATATTTTTCTTTTGGTCGAATAATGTTTCCAGAAGTTTCTTCAGGACCATGTAGTCATTGCAGGAAAAAAATATTTTATTGCTGTTGAGTATTTGTAAGCAAAGTACACTTGATTGTTGTGAGAATGAGGAATACTTCAACTGAAAGCATTATTTAATAGAAACGCATTCTTTACGATATTCATTTCAAACCCTCAGTAAGGATTGCATTTTGAGAACAATATGTCCAGTAAATTTTTCTTTTTTATAGGAACCATAGTTCCTCATGTGACAGTGTTTGTTGTCTTTAATCTTTATAAAATCGCATATTGAGGCTAAGCGCAGTGAAATGTTGTTTTTGGTTTTAAAACTGTATATTCTCACTCATCATTGTTTATTTTACTGAAAGCTTTCCTGGAGGGTGGGAAGGGGGTGGCGGTCGGGTGGCGTTGGATAGGAGGTCATTCGGGCATCACTGTCCAGTGAGTGGGGTTTTCCATTTCATGGCACTTTCATCTCTTTTTTTTATGTTGACCAATCCCCCTGTTTTGTATTGTTACACTTCTTGAGCATCATGTGAGATGAAAAACAGCAGACCGCATGACTGGTCGCTTTGCTGAATATTAAACACTGGTAGCATTGCGCAGCTTTGGCCAGACCGCGAGGTCTGCTTTTAGAAAATCACCAATTGAATTGTTAGCTGCAAAACAGTACAAAGATATGTTGCATAATAGTGACTGTTTTTAATTGCGATCATATTTGGCAATTTTAAAAATTAATTATTCATGTTTTAATGCTCTCCTTGATTTCATCACCATTCTGTTATTAATATATCAAAAAGGTCCTTTTCAACTACTACATTCAAGATTAACAAAATATGGGTTTTGTAAGGTTTGTTGAATGTAAAATTTATGATTGCAGAATGACTTAAAACAAAACACATTCATCAAACATAATAATAATAATAATAATAATAATAATAATAATAATGATCATAATAAAAATATTAAACGGCTCAAAAATACATCCTCAACATTGGAAAAAACAGTGATAGATGCAGGATATGGAATTAATTATTTAGAATTATATAAATTACATAACTTTATATAACAACAAGAAGGGCACTCGGTAGAGCACATACCACTGCCCCGTAATGCCTGAACCACGAGAACATATCGGACCCATTACATTTTTGAAATATCATACTATACATCGTTTTTGAGCCCGATCTCTCAATGGTGAAGAAATACTTTAAAAAAATTCTTGCAGTCAGATCCAGATTCGGATCTTCATCAAAATCGAAACAATATTATGTCTTGGTCACAAACCCAACATGTCCACCAAGTTTCATCTGAATCTATCCACAACTTTATGAGATATCGGTTCAGCCCGATCTCTCAATGTTTTTTTGTTTGTTTGTTTGTTTTGTATACCTTGTCGAGGCTCGTGTGAGAGCCAACACACAACGCACAGCAAGGGGGGCATGAGACAAGAGGGGCGGGAGTGGGAAGGACAAAACAGTGGGGAACAGAGACATTAGGAGATCTGTGGAAGGGAGAGGGAAGGGTCGGGGAATATGGGGTATACAAGATGGACATTACGGGGACTTTCAGGAAGGAAAGCAGGGAATTTGAAGGAGGTGGATTATCGGGGGTAGAAAAGATCGAGGATTTGGATGGGGGATCATAAGAGGTGGTGGTGAACAGCTGTTTTGAAGGCCTGGAGGGAAGAATGGAAATGAATAGAGTGAGGGAGTTTATTCCAAAGGCGGGAAAAAGAGGAATGAAAGAGTGAAGATGAGCAGTGATTCGTGATTTTGGTAGATGTACCAGAAGGGGGTTGTCGGCAGACCTTGAGCGCCCTGTGAAAATGTGGTGGGGACAAATCGCAGAGAGAGCGGGGGGTGGGGGGGCGAGGCTGGAGAGGAGACGGTAGAAGGCACAAAGACCACCGACCAACCTGCGGTGATTGAGTCAGAGGCCCAAAGACTCAGCCTCATTGCAGGAGATGCTAATGATCCGAAATGCCTTGGTTTCTACAGCGTGAAGCCGAGAAAGGTGGGAGCCAGGAAGCCCAGAGGGGAGAGCAGTACTCCATCAGGCTGCAGACGAAAGCTTTGTAAGTGGTCAGGAGCTCAGGTGGGCCGACGAAGGACTTTGCACGACGGAGGATTCCCAGTCGGCGACTGGCTTTTGAGGCGAGGTTTGAAATGTGTCTTTCCCAGGAAAGCTCATGGCAGATAGTGAGACCCAGAAGCTTGAAAGAAAGGACTTCTTCCAGAGGATTGTTGAGAAAGTGGATGGGGGGGGGGTTTCTAAACAGTCCTTTCGGAGAGAGATAGTGAGAGTTTGAGATTTGTCAGGATTGAAAGACATGTTCCAAGTGTTGGACCAGTTTGTGATTTTACACAGATCTTCAGATAGCAGCGAAGGTGCTGCTTGCCGGTCTGAGGGGTGACAGATTGCACGACAGAGGGTGGAGTCATCAGCAAAGAGATAAAGAGGATTTTTCAGAGTCAGGGAGATCATTGATGAAAACCAGAAAAAGAACAGGGCCCAGAACGCTACCTTGAGGAACTCCAGCCTGGACAGGAAGAGGGGATGAAAGAACTCCATTTAGGGCCACACATTGACTGCGACAGGAGAGGAAGTCTGCGAGCCATGATTGGAGATGGCCTTGGATACCATAGGAAGAGTTTGGTGAGCAGGGCAGGGTGCCAGACTGTGTCAAAAGCACGTGATATGTCCAGGGATAAGGCTTGGATTTCCTGTCTGGCATTGAGGACCTCCATCCATTGTTGGGAGAGCAGAAGCAGAATATCCAGGGTAGAGTGACCTGGTCTTTCATTTGCAAACAATGACCTTTCATTTAGAACATCCTTCCATAAGAAGACTTTGACCTTTTATATTTTGACCCAATTTTTAATTATGTTCTGTATATGCTAATGATCAAGGTTTTCTTAAAATTTGATGACAATATCTCAGATGGTAACTAATTTATGGCTTGGACACACACACACACACACACACACACACACACACACACACACACACACACACACACACACACACACACACACACACACACACACACACACACACACACACACACACACACACACACACACACACACACACACACACACACACACACACACACACACACACAATTGCAAAACCTCATCTCCCACTATGCGAGGGATGTCCTAATAATCATACTATGTATATATATATATATATATATATATATATATATATATATATATATATATATATATATATATATATATATATATATATATATATTTACCATCTTCTTTAGAAAGCATTTGTGCTGCCACACAACAAAGCAGAGATGCTGTGCCTGATGAACATCATGATGATCGATTTGCCAAAAAAAATCATACTTCTGGAAGTGGTGGAAGCTGGTATTACTAAAAATATGCCATCGACATCATAATAAAATATGCCACCGACGTCATAGACGTGGGGGAACTAACCTATCCATAATAACGGGTTCTTTGCTATTTTATAAAAAGAACTGAAATAATTACACTGCATTCACATGAATAAAAGACAGCCAAGTTATTCACATCTCCAGGGAGAATACTTTTAGATATCAAATCTAAATATATGATGTTTCGCAAAGTCAGGTTACATTTAACATTTAATATGCAGCAAGCAACGAGGATGAAATTAGTCACCATTTTTGTGTGAGATGAAACAGGTGGGAAACTTGCATGTTCATAATAGGCATGATTAACTCGCCACCATCCTCCCAAAACCATCCTCTCCCTACCCTCCACAATATTTTTTTCTGTAACTGTGTCTTCTTATATTAATTTTGTTCGTTTTCTTCTTTCTCTTAGATTATTGCTCTTCATCTTCAATAAATATTTAAAATAAGAGGCCAAGTGAATCTTAAATATTTCACATGATCGTATAAGTTACCCTTCCAATTAGTTGGTGTTTTATTCACACAATTTCATGAGCTGCATTAGTTCAATCTTAACGTTCCTCCAACAACCAAAGGACTTCATGGCAAAGAGAAATTTATTGTTAATGTGATTTACATACCATTTCAGCTCCATTTTTTCTTGATGAAAAGTCCAGACAGATTCTCCCTCGGGAATTTTTGCCTCGAATCATTCGGTGCTGGTATGTGACTCACTGGTAAAAAATAAAGAAAGCCTGTCAATGTCTGTCCTTGAGTGTTTGCAACTCATAATTGAGTCTGCCGAGCAGATGAGCACAGAAGTTTCAAGGTCTGTACATATAGAATGCTTGTTTTGTCTCTCTCTTTCTCCAGATCTTCACCTTGTCATCGTTTTATTCAGCGAGCTTTCTTCAAAAATGGAAATGGCTTCTTGACTATTGTCAATTTTGAGCATTAGATATAATATAAATAATAAAAACAATGTTCATTTTCATCAAATTATTAATATTTATCAGTTTAAAATGCAAGCACATTCGTTGAGGAGTGGGTAAAACCTTTTTTGCCTTGCCTTCACTGGTGTGGGCTCAAATCTTCTGGCTGAATGGCAGATAGACAACCTGTCCAGAATTTGTTTTTAGCCTCAAACATTCATGACTTACCGTGAATGCCCTGTGGTTCTGCGATGAGTACGAGTCTCCACCATCATAGTGTTTTCATTGGTGTCAAAGTAGTTGATAATAGGGCCATAATGCAGATGCAACCTTTCTTGTGGCGAGTTTGCAATGCTGTAAAGCTCAATCTAAGATATGTGGGCATTTTTATAAGCTTGTAGTTTTAAGATAAAGATGTCTTGCTGTGCCCAAACCTGAGTTCCCTGAGCCGAGTCTGAGTCGAGCCCGGTGTGGCTGTGAACTTGGAAAATAATTCGGATATTTTCCTGTCACATGAAACAAAGTAGTGCAGAAGTGAAGATTTTCATACAACATCAATTTTCATTCATTTTTGGTGCAGCAGAGAAGCGTGAATTGAACAATGTGCAAATATTCCCTTGTTTAGAGAAATTACAGTGCAACAGATCGCACAAAAATACACATACCGTAAGCATACAACTGCCAGTTGCACCAGAGTGAGTTGCAACCAATGCGCTTTGCAAGTACGTGTAGTGTAGGTCTCCGTGGTTTGCAAATACAGTACTATATGTACTTCAGCCTGCACAATTCGATGTAAAATATGCTTCGTTATTTGAAGCCGATTTATAAAAATGGATGAACTTCAATGTTTCCAGAAACGTGCAAGCTTTGTTAAACCTTGTTCTTCAAATACTGTTTTACTATATTGAAAGCTTGTTTGGATCATTATCTTGTTGGAAAATGAAAGCTTTTCCAAGAGAAACTGCATGATGCTGCAGTATCTGCTTGTACTCTTCTTTTGTTAGCATACCATTGATTCTGCCATGTTTTCTGACACCAAAAGCTGCGCTACAACCCCAGACAGTCAGAGAGCCTCACCCTTGTTTAACAGTCGGCTGCAAGCTTTGCATGTTGTTACATTTTCAAGGTCATCGGCGTACAAACTGGAGTCTTTAAGATCCATAAAGTTCAAACGTCGATTCATTAGACCAGAGTCCCCAGTTCCATTGCTCAGTCGCCCAAGCTTGGCATTGCCTTGAAAAGTTCACACTTTTCACCTTACTCTGTGATCCCAGCAGTGGTTTCTTTGCTGCAACTCTGCCATGGAGGCCTGCTGCAACCAGCCTTCTGCACAGAGTGTTGGATAAGATTTTAATGTTTAAGCCTGCTCTCATTTAATTTGTCAACTGCTGACTTGATTTTCTTCTAACGTATAAGCTGAGCAACTTCATGTGCTTGTCTTGCCTTGGGGAGGTTATTTTGGGTCTTCCCAGCCTTTTCTTTCAAATTCACTAATTTGTAACTCTTATTGTGGTTTCTTGTAATTTGCATTAATGCAACTGGTGTTGATTACTTCAATAATTTCTTATTAATTTCTATACAAAAATCCATAAATTTTCTCCTACATATTTTTTTTTTGTGGTGTTAGTGGCTATAACTATTTTCACACAAATAACCCACCCCCTGCTATACCCCACACTTGGGGAAAAAGTGCTTCAGTAAAATTTCAGGCATGTATAATCCACACACGGGAATACCCCACATGGCAGGGGTGTGTTTAGTTACCAAGTTTGTTGTCAAGCACTCACCAAGTGGCTTAAGCACTCAAGCAAGCACTCCATTTGAAACCATTGATAAGGAACGGTGGGCTTGGCAAGCTCTAGCTAGCTGCTTGGTAGCTGAACACCAAGGGGTGGGAGCAGGGACTCAGCATTACCCCTGATTTCCTCTCAACATGACCGGGAGATACGCAATCTCCATATTTCCAGCAGCTGACATGGCTTTGTTGTCAAGAGCCAATGAATGTTTCTTTACAAATACAACTGTGGTAAATCACCAATTGACAAAAAATGAATATCTTGAGAAATGGTTGTTGTACAAATTAAAGATTACTGCACCGATGTGTTAAAAACCAGCATGGTTTCTGGTACCAATGCGACCAGAAACCACACTGCTCATCCAATGGATATGTATAAATGCCCTGCAGCTGTTGAATTTTCTATCATTCCATGAAATCGACCATACCTTTGCAAGTTCCTGCCATACGATGTATGCTGTCGTTACAAAGAAAATGCAAAAGTTTCATGGCCGAACCTAAACTGAAAGTTGACGAAAAAGTGGGCTGATTTCTGGAGAAGAAGAGGACAAGAGTGATGACAACATGGATTGTGATTGACCTGGGGGTGTGTTCTGTTACCAACAAGCTAGCTAGCACTTGCCAAGCCAGCCATTTCTTATCAATGGTTTTGAATGGAGTGCTTGCTTGAGTGCTTAGGCCACCTGACGAGCACACCACCAAAAACTTGGTAACTGAACACACCCCAGATAAACATCAATACCAGGACTGATTTTGGCCATATCGATAAATTTGTCCTTCACGGGGTAGATTTCGACATGACTCGTGGTAATTTTATCGAGGCGACGGAACAAGTTAGAGGTTGGTAGGAATCGTAAGCGGGTTTTATTTTGATATATTTTTTACGAAACATGGTTAACAACCCTGCAAAAATTTATTTGTGAGAGGAGGGAGGGGTGGGGAGGGAGGGACTGGGATGGATGGGAGTGTGGATGGGGGGGGGGGTTGGTGTGAGGAGGGAGGGGAAGGGAGGATAGGTTCTGGTGAAAACGAGTTCTGGTGAGGGTCTGCAATCTCTGATTGCTCTTTTGAGTTATTCAACTGAATTTGGAATGGGATGAAATGGAAGACCAAATAGGAATGGTCCTGCATTGGAGTCATCAGAAGGAACCTGAACAGGCAAAAAGCAAAGATGAAGTCATCAGGAAGAACCTGGATAGGATTCGCAGTTCGGCTGCTACTTTTCTATCCTCAAACCCATCCAGGCACAGCCAAGTGAGCCTTTTAAAAATAAATAAATAATAATAAAAAACAAGAACCCAGATCAAAAAAAACTTAATTCTGGCTGCCAGACCATGCATCCGATCAAGTTGAATTTTAAAACACGTATTCCCCATCACTACTAGATCATAATTGTGAAGTTTCACTTTATTAAGTGGTTCCACACATTATTATTTTTTCAATCCAATATGGCTGCCAAACAGTGTGACCTATGAATTATTCCAGAGAAAAACTTGTACACCTAAGGCTTGGGGAACACTTGTGTGAAATATCCCCTCGATCTGTCCAGCCATTCTGGAGAAGAAGATATTTATAAGTTTTTTTTAGGGTAAATCCAATAGGGTTACCAAACCAGGTGACCCTATGATGTCATATGTGTGATCCTTTTGTTCCTCATGGATAGGCTGTCATCCATGTAAAGTTTCACCTCGATCTGTACAGGTATTTCAGAGAAGAAGATTTTTGAAGGGATGCTTTTTTTAAAACTATGGCTGCTGAATCACGTGACTGAGGATGTCATCTATTTTTTTTTTTGTGGACCATTTCATCCCAAGATGACCCTCAATTTTCAAACTGCTAAGATGTGGCGTTCTACTTATGCAATTATGACGTCATAATGAAGGCACCTATGATTTCATGGAAAAAATCATGCTTATTCCCCATGAGGAGTACTTGCCATTTGCTAAGTTTCAATTTTTTCTTTGGTGTGGTTTCAGCGATACAGTGGTCCAAAGTTTTTTTTGATTATTTCCAACATGGCTGCCACACCATGTGCACGATGATGTCATGATTATCATTTCAACATTCTACATGAGTAGTCGCTCCTGTGTTGAAAATTTCATCTCAATTCGACAAGCAGTTATGGAGAAAAACACTAAAGCTCTATATGGACAAACAAACAAACCGACAGTTAAACAGACAGACAAACGATGCAAATGCAATACCCTCTCCTTCGGCGAGGGTAATAAAGACCTGCCTAAAAGCCCTGGCAATTCATTTAGTCACATAATCCCACTAGATATGAGGGAAGGGCTACCTCAAACGAATACTAATTAACAAACTGTCTCAGGAGTGCTATATGTTGTCTGCCATTGCCTTAGGGATTGATGAAACGACAACACACTTCGGGTCAAACTACAACACTACTCCCCTACCTTTTACCAAACTCATACTGAGTCTCAGACCGTCGTGTAGTAGGCAGGTGCAGTTCCCCTCTAAAACAAATTCCCCACTGATCTCTGAGTGTGACATTTCAAAAGTTCCATACATGTCCCAAAAATACTAAAACCGAATGTGTTGCGTAACTAAACTTACTGACTCATATGGATAACCCTCCACTAAATTGCAGGAATTTGAAACTAAACATAAACACAGGTGGGCTCACAATAATAACTATGTACATTCTGTATTTACAATACCTATGGCCCAGAACCTGCAACTCAAGGAAAACAGTTAGCATGGGCACATAGATGTTCTGCGCAACTCTTTCTGGCTGTTCGCATGAAGACCTTCACCAACGCAATTCCATTTTCGACCCTCTTCAGGATATATATATATATATATATATATATATATATATATATATATATATATATATATATATATATATATATATACAGTATATATATATATATATATATATATATATATATATATATACAGTATATATATATATATACAGTATATATATATATATATATATATATATATATATATATATATATATATATATATATATATATATATTAGGGTGTTCCAAAAAAATGAAAGTTTGATTTTTTTCTGCTCCCTGATTTTGCCTTTGTTCCAATACCCCATAAGAACTTATAGGTCAAAAATGAACAAAATTCCATGATATTTAGGGGTTCCTCAAGTTGGCACAATGTCCTCTTCATTGTCCATTATGGAGAGGGCATTTTGCACTGCAATGTCAAAAAGCTCATCTAGGTCTCCTTGGAAAAACTATTCTTTCATCCTATATGACTGCTGTGGTTTTTGACGATTCTTTTTCAGCTCTTGATATAGATGGTAAAGCTTCATCACCGTTTCCTGACATTTGTCCAGTCGCTGGATGGGAATGCGGGCCTTTTCCCAAAGTGCCAAAACAGTCTCAATGGTCCGCTTTGCACTTTCCTTAATAGTACTTCCATGCTCCGTGTGGTGGTATAAGAAATTGCACAGAACTGCTCCATTAGTTGGCAAGCCAGCACAGTGAATATCTGCTGTCGGTTTGCCAACCAACCATACTGACAAAGAACTCCTTGTGGTGCTTGCAGTTGCCATGATACAATCTCAAAAAGGAAGGTATGTAAATTCCAATGAAAATATCAAACAACCATATCAATTGTGAAGTGTACTGCGTTGTGCATATTCGACGGCAAGTTGTCAGTTACAGTTTGGCAAATTTCAACAATATTGTGCCAGCTTGAGGAACCCCTAAACATCCTCCAATCTGCTTCATATTTGGTGTGTATGTTTCTAGTGTCAAATGGAACAAAGGAACACCCAGGGAACATGAATATTCATACTTTTATTTTTTACCCCCTATTATGAAGCACCCTAACATATATATATATATATATATATATATATATATATATATATATATATATATATATATATATATATATATATATATATATATATATATATCCTCGAACAAAGGCTTGTCAATAATGAGGGGTTGGAATTATTTTATTCAGAATATTCAAGGAGACTGGAGGATATTTGTTGATGGGTAGCATCGATGGACTCCAATATTCAAGTCTCTCCATAAATGTTCATTTGGGTTCAAGTCAGGACTTTCAGTGGGCCACTCATGAACAATAATTTTCTTATATTCAGCCACTCCAGTGTGGCTTTCGCTTTGTGCTTCGGATTATTGTCTTGCTGAATGTGAATATCCTCCCAAGTTTCAGATTAATGGCTGACTCGAGCAGGTTTTCATCAAGGATTCTCTTGTACTTTGCACTGTCCATTTTCCCTTCTATCCTGACAATCTTACCAGTCTTTGCTGATGAAAAGCAGCCCCATTACATAATGCCGCCACCACCATGCTTGACAATCGGGATCTTGTTGACTGGGTGATGAGCAGTATTTGGCTTGCGCCAGACGTAACGCTTTGAATTTAGACAAAAAAGTTCAATTTTTATCTCGTCTGACCACAAAACCTTTCTCCACATGCCTGCAGCATTATTAAGAGGCTTTTTCACAAACTCCATATGAGCTTTCAGATTTGTCTTTTTTCAGTAATGGCTTCTTTGTTGCCACCTGTCCATAGAGGCCAGCTTTGTGAAGGAAATGGGATATTGTTGATTGATTAACACTCACCCCCATCTCAGACGTAGACCTTGCATATCTTTCAAAGTCATTGTTGGATTTATAGTGACAACTCGAACCAGCTCCCTGCTTGCCCGGCTGCTGAGTTTGGATGTGCGACCTGATTTTGGTAGCGTCAGGGTGGTATGATACGTCTTGCACTTCTTAATGATGGATTTCACCATACTCAAATGGATAATGAGTGACTTTGAAATCTTTTTATAACCCTCTCCTGAACTGTGCTTCTCCACCACTTTATGTCTGACTTCTTTGGAAGGTGCTTGGTCTTCATGTTTATCTTGTTTGTTGACCAAGAGAGTTTCACCTTAAAACTCCTTGGATAAGTGTGGGAGCTTAATTATTTAAGTTAAACCATTGATTACATGCAGGTGAAACATATTGCACTTATTTTTTAACTTTGCAAACAAATAATTTGCTCCTGAAGTGATTTAGGGTTAATTAAGCAAAGGTTTTGAATGTGATGCAACTGGGAATTATCTGATTTTCTCTGTTAATTTAACCTATTCACATTTTATCTGCATTTTTTAGCTTTATCACTCTGAAGTAGTTTGTGAAGACTAAATATATTGTTTGATTTTAAAGCATCATGAAATAAGCTCAGGTGGTATCAAAATGTGAAAACTTTGGAGGGTCGTGAATGCTTTTGCAGGCTACTGTATGTAAATGTATATATCAGCCCCTAGCTGTGTATGGCAAGACAACAGATCAAGTCCCATTGCAGCAATTACTGCATAATCTGTGAAAAACAAATGTCGACAGTCTTGTGAGGGTATCTTCTTCTGGATTGTTGTAGCAGAGCGACAATGTGCAGTTGGGAATAAGGGATCAAAAAGTCAGTTCTTCAACCTTGAGTTTCATCATGACTTCACCATTACAATAAGCTCAGTGTGACCCCCAATGGACTGAAGCATTTCATTCGCCCAATTAGCGGGTTCATTTTGCCACAGACAGAGATACGAGTACAGCTATGAACATATGTTTCACCCTGTTTGGGGATCATCAGCTATTGTGCTATGGTCTGAACATCCTTGTGGTTTATAGGTAGCTCAGCAGCTCAGCTCCTGGGGAGAGGCAAAGGCAGATGCAAAGTTGGCAAAGGTTTTTGGATTGCCATAGATCCACTGAGACCACTTCACACAAATGTATGTTACTGTTGTTGAAGAAACATTGACACTTCTCCTTTCAACTTTGTCATTCACAGGATCTTATTGGATCATCATCTATCATGTAGAGAGCATAGCCTGATCTACTTCACATTTCTTTGGGAGATGTTGAGCTTTATTCCTCGTGTGCTTCTATTGTTAACAGTAAGTACCAATTTTGTGTACCCTGTTCAGACACTTGCTCACAGCACTTGCTGAAACATGAAGTTCGGCTACAATCTGCCATATGGAGAAGTCTTCATTGGCTAAGACTTTGATTTATATGTGATATTTTCTTCCCAGGAGCCATAGTATGGAAGAGGACATTGGGACCATACTTTGTGCAGAGCATTGGTGCTGCTTAATCAGTCTCCTTGGCTATTGGGCACAATCCTTGATGGGTCGCCACTCCGACAGTATACCAGCATGCTGGCACTCATTTTACCGACCTTAGAAGGATGACAGGTCGAGTTAACCCCACCTGGTATTAATTCAACAGCTGAGTAGGATTTGAACTCAGGACCCTCGGATCCAAAGCACACCACCCTAACCATTAAGCCAACACCAGGCATATGGACCACACCACAAAGGCATCACCACCTATACTTTCAATTTTTTGCAGGTGTGGCACTTTCTCATTGCTTGCATGACAACCAATCACAGTGTATTATATCAACGGATAACTGTAGAAACTATGGAGTATTTCATCGTCACACATTATATGCAATTCTATCATGTGTTATTTGCATTTTATCCACAGCTTTTCCTGCATTTCCATAATTATATAGAATACTGTATATCACATACATTCATCCTGTTTCATATTGAATATCAATCAGTTGTGTATCATTTTGTTGAACAGTATGTTTTTTGGGGTGTAGAAACTGGAAAAGTACACTTCCTATTTTAGGTTGTGAAATAATTGTGGCTGAATGCACAGATGAGAGAAAATATCAAGGAAACAAATAATCACTGATTTTTGAAAATTTTCAATTTTTGTACAAAAGTTAAGCTCGTTGGAGAGCAGGGGTCGAAAAGGCAGTGCACTGACAGTATCAGGCGAAACGTATGCAAAACAAAGAGGAAAAGAACAAACAGGAAAGGAAAGGAGAGAGGACCCGAGGAAACAGATTAACCTGAAAGTGAGAGGGCTGAGTGATGTAGAATTAATAATGGGAGAAAATATCACAGGTGGATATGGGGGACGGCATGAAAAGGCTTGCACCACATCCTTGAAGCCATGTAGGGAAGAAAGCAATTGAACTGCTTCCAGAAGCTCGGCAGCTCCATAGAATCGAGAGAAGAAAAGAGGAACAAAAGAGTAAGGATGAGCATTTTTGGGAGTTTAATCTGGATGGGGTTACTGGATGAATACATGTGTCCCAGAGTAGCTGGTGAAGGATAAGAGCAGAGAGAGATACTGTAGAGTGTAGACCTAAGGAGAGGCAGTAAAAAAAACATAAAAAGCCACCAACCTGTCTGTGATGTGAGAGCCAAGGGCCATGGGAGATTCCATAATGTTGAGAATTCTATATTCCACATAATTCATACGGGAGGGATGTCATGCTGGGGCACTAGCCCATAGCATGGAGCAGTATTCCATTGAGCTGTGCACAAACGCCTTATAGACTGTGAGTATCTCTGATTTTCCAAGAAAATATTACAATCGACAAAGGTTGCCCAATCTGCAGCCTGCTTTGGAGGCCAGCTTTGCAGTGTGGTTGCCCAGGATCGAACGCTCATGACTAATGATGAGGCCTCGAGCTTTAAGAGACTGAACCTCTTCCAGTTTATGATGAAGGAAATAGATAGGTGGGTTTGTCTGACAATCATTCTGAAGTGATAGGGTTTCCTCCCCTCCTCTCTGTTTAATGGTGAATCTTATCTACCATACATCACTTCCGGTTCGTTACACATTCATTAGTATTCAGGTAATTGAACAGCGCCATAGCAATATTAACTACCTCCCAATACCACACCATTGCCTTGTTTCATCGAAAGTGATTAGATGTAATGTTAAAACAACAAACGACGCTGCCCAACCCTCTGTACTATTCCTCAGCACAAATCCAAATTCACCCACACACTTTATGCCCAGGCATTTTCAATATATAGTTGGCTCCTTACTGTTTGTAAAGTGCAATAAAACATTTAATTCGAATGAAAATATATTTATTTTCTCAATTCCATTTGCTTGTATTTGCTGAATATTTTTTTTATTGTGAAGAATTTCAATAACATCATACCTTTGTGGCAAATGGAACGTTGCGTGCTCATCAAAATGTCACTCCATTCAGTCATTAATCGTTATTGGAAAAACAACTACATTTTTTTTATAAATTTCAAGTAAAGCAATACAGTACATTGAAATTTAATTTCTAATCATATAACAGGTGGCAAACATGTTGTTGGCACATATTCCATCAAACTATGATGAGTTGAGAACCTTTCTTGAGGGAGGGCCTTCTCCCTCCAGATGAGTGGAGGTGAGCATAAGAAGCCCCGTGCACATCCTCATCTGTTTGGTTTCCATATAATCTTTTCACTTGACTCGTTGTCGATGTCTCAAGCTTTGTGTATCTGCATTTGCCTTGAGAATATTCTTAAACGAGGGCACCATTCTTGATTTAAGACGGCCTGCAACTTACAGCTTCCTCAGAACCATAATCTCAAATCACCGTATTCCCTTGGAAGAGAGGCCGTGGTGATCACGAAACGTCCGATCAATGAAATTAACCTTTTTATCACCTTTGCTGTCCAGATATTTTTTGAATAGAATCAGAATTAGAGTGCATGCTTAACACAGAAAGATGTTTTGAAACAATGGCACACTGCTGAAAAAAAGTACAATGTGACATATTGGGACATCATTGCGAACAAACAGTTCCACATTCAGTGTGAAAAAGCATTTGGTGTTGGTTTAACGGTGAGCGAAGATCTGAGGGTACTGAGTTTGAGCCCCGATGGCTGCTGAATTAACACCAGGTGGGGTTGACTCAGTCCGTCATCTTTCTGAGGTAGGTGAAATGAGTACCAGTGTACTGGTAGAGGGCCACAACATATGCAACACAGCCACGCTTCCAAGAAATGATAGCTACCCGGCAGCCAAATTGCCATATGCAAGAACACAACAGATTGTATTAAACTGAGCTCGCGATTCAACACTTCGCCAGCAGAGACTCCCAAAGGCTCGGTTTTAAATTGTAGTCAGAAGTGCATGTAAAGTGAAATGCAGAAGTCTGGGCTGTGAAAGGGAGCTAATCCTATCCAGTAAGGTAAACTTCCTGGTCTTGCAATAATCCTTAAATGATCCTTAAGATGTATGCAAATGGCAAGATCAATTTCAATACATGTACATATTTTTTATTTTGTATATATGTATATATATATATATATATATATATATATATATATATATATATATATATATATATATATATATATATATATATATATATATATATATATATATATATATATATATATATATATATATATGAAAGACCAAATACTACATGGAGTCATCAGAAGGAACCTGAATAAGCAAAAAGCAAATTTAGAAACATCAGGAGGAACCTGGATAGGATTCGGGTTTTGGATGCAACTCCTCTACCTTCAAACCCATCAAGGTGCAGCCAAGTGAGCTTTACACTTTCTTTGTTGTAAGAATTCACTTCTGAGACAGATACGTGAAGAAAGAGAGACATTGAGGGTAAAAGACAGGATAATAGAATAAAAGGAAAATAAAAAGCAATAATTTGAATGAATAAAGAGAAATGTGAAAAGTAGATAGAGGTGTGAAAGGAACAAAGATCAAAGATGGAGCTCGGCAGATGGGGGGAGAGGGGCAGAGATAGGAGGGAGGGGAGTAAGGAGGGAGGGGAGTAAGGAGGGAGGGGAGGCAGGGGGAGAGTAGGTAGGGAGGAGAGCGAGGGGGAGGTGAGGGGGGAAAGTGAAGGGAGGGGGAGCAAGGACGAGGAGCAAGTAAGGGGGGTGCTTGGAAGGAGGGGAGAGAGAGGAAAGGGGTGGGGGAGAGCGATACCTCACCACACATTGCTATACACTCAGGGTGGGAGGGGGTGCAGGGTAGGAGAGAGAGGAAAGGGGTGGGGGAGATCGATACCTCACCACACATTGCTATACACTCAGGGTGGGAGGGGGTGCAGGGTGGGAGTGAGAGAAAAGTGTGGGAGGAGAGTGCTGCACTTTATTAGGAGGGCCAGAGAGAGAGAGAGAGAGAGCGGGGGGGGGGGAGGGGGGAGGGGCGGTTGGGTGGGAGAGAGAAAGGTGAGGGGAGGAGGGGGGTTCACAAAGAGAATGATATTTGATGCACGCACACACACACACACACACACACACTCACACTCACACTCACACTCACACAGACATTTATTATTATAAATGTAGATTCTTCCTTCTCTCATTGTTTTTTTTAATTTCCTGCTTAGTATCCATAATACAAAATGAATTAATATAATTTATTTTTGTTTTTGCTGTTATTTTATGATCGTCAAATGTAAGATTATTCTGGAGTTAAATGAAATGTAAAATCACAACTGGTGAAACACTTTGACCATCTTGTGATAGATGGATCACAAACTGGTCAAACACTTGGAATATGTCATTCAATCCGGACAAATCTCACACTCTCTCTCTCTCTCTCTGAATAGACCATCTGGCAAATCCCCCTCTACTTTCTTTAATAATCCTCTTCAAAAAGTTCAGTCACTCAAACTTTTGGGCCTCACTATCAGCCATGATCTTTCTTGGTCAAACCACACCTCTAAGTAGGCCTCGGAAGCCAGCAGCCAACTCAACATCTATCGTGCAAAGTTGGCACACCAGGAGTCCTTCCAACTCTTATCCACATGCAAGGCCTTCATCCACAACTTGATGGAGTACTGCTCTTGACTCTGGGATGGGGTCCTTGCCTCACATTTTGCTCAGCTTGATGCCATGGAAGCCAAGACCTTCAAGATCATTGGAATCTCCCACAATTAATCTGAGTTTATGGGCCTATCACTTTCACATCACAGACAGGTTGGTGGTCTCTCTCTGTCTTCTGCCTCCCCCTTTCTGGTCTTGCACCTTCTGCTCTTTCCAAGCCTTGTCACCCCAGGTTTCTGCATGATGCATGCAGTCCATCAGCAACCCCCTTCTGAAGAAACTCCCAAAATCCAGGATGACTGCTCACCTCCACTCCCATCTGTGGAACTAACTTCCACGTTTTTTTCAATCTCATCTTTCCCTCCAGGCTTCAAAACAACTGTTAACCACCATCTCAGGTCTCCTCCATAACTACCATGATCTTTTCTACCCCAATAAACCGCCTCAAGCATACCTCTTTCTGAGTTTCCAGTCTTTCCTTCCACTTCTATGATTGAAAATTTGTGGCTGTTTCAATCTTGTTCACTGCCTGTGTCCTCCCCTACCCCTCATGTTCTTCCCCACATCCTTTGTTTGTCCAAGTCTTCCTCTATTTTGTCCCTCAACCCTGCTTTTGGTGTCCCCTCCTCCCCTCTCTTTCAACTGTTCCTTTTCTGTTACCTCCTGTTCCATTCCACTGAATGTTCTCGTTCCTCCATGAGCCTCAACTTTGTATCCATAAAAGGGTTTTTGTGTTGAAAAGCAATGTTTTTCTTCACAGTAATGTTGCCATTATCGACTGTAGGTTTAACTGTGTTCAATAGATAAAGGGATGATCTAGGTGGTCCAGGTGGTTGATCACTTCTCAATAATTGCAAACCCGAGGTTGGTGATGTGAGAACTTCAACTCAAACGACTGAAGAAATCAAACAAGCTCGTTGTGAGTTTCATTTTTATTTTTCATTCAAACAGTGCTGGTGAAACTTGCTTTGGTGGCTTTGTTGGAAAGCCCTTGCATCAACTGTGACTACGAATATTGAGCTATTGCTACGTGCCTTCGAGGTTTTTTTTTTTTTTTGTACTCCATCCTGTCAAATCATGTGGATTTATCTGAGATGGCTGCTGTTATTAGTGTATTAATATTATATTTGTTGTTTTTCAAGCATCGTGAGTATGCCAAACACCCCACATCATGAGTCGTGAGTCAAAGGAATCCTTCATTGGGCCTGAAATTGGCTGGTTATCTGTTTTTTTTCTTCTTTAATTGTAGTTGTTATTATTTGTTTTGTGCCAAAGGTTTTATGGCCAGTAATTTTACTTGCTGGTTTGCTCTATTGCATCTGAGTGTGATTTTCCAACGACCTCCCACCAACAGCTGAAGGCGTGCAAACGAGCATGGCTGAACAAAACACTCCATTGAAAGATTAAGACCCACCAGGTACAATATTCGTCTATCAGTTGATCCCAAATTTATTGAAGACCGATTTTATCTCTATTTGTCACTGATGTTTGACAGCATGTCTTGCTTCCCCATCCATGGTAAAATAGTAATAAAAGCTGTGCACATGTCACCCCTTACAGCACTTATCTAACTGGGGCTTATCGTATCATGCCCTGTTGGAGGAGAGCAAGGTTTTGTGCGGTGTGAAGGAAAATGGTCAAGGACACGTTCTGAGATTTAAATCTACCAGTATACATATCACCTTATCAGAGAAGGCAATGTGCAGCCTGCCTGGCAGGGATGAGAAGTCAGCAGATCCTTTCTTGGCCAAGGAGATGAAAGGCGCTGATTTTCTGACGTTTTTTTTTTGGACTACCGTGGCGCTCCTGGCTTATTGAATGTGACCCCACATTTGATCTTACACACCTCAAAAGCTCGGTTAGCTCTTCCTGACATGTCATTGTCAGGAAATAAAGAAATTGCCTGATTCCCAGCATTGCAGGTTTTTATGGGCATGCAGGTAGCATTTTTATTTTTTTTTAGCATTTCAAATACATTTCTAATTCATTGTGAAATTATTTTTATCCAAATTGTAAGGATGAATTATTATGTGCTGTAAATACACATTGTAATTAAGACTATTAACATGTTTATTAATGACTACATATTACCTTTTAAAAAGTAATGCATTTTAAAGAGCACTGCCACTCGGATGATGTCAATCGGATGAAAATTGAGGATTTTCCCCACCCATACCCCCACCAAACCCCACCCCAACTCCCCTCACGCCCTCCCAACCCCCTTCCCCCCCCAAACATAACATTTATTCAGCAACTGAAAACTGTTCTTGTGTATGGCAGCTTGACTGCTGGGTAGCCATCATTTTTTGGAAGCGTGGCAGTGCACTGATGCTGTGCCCCTCTACCAGTACACTGGTACTCATTTCACTGACCTCAGAAGGATAACAGGCTGAATCAACCCCACCTGGTGTGGATTCAGCAGCCAACAGTACTAAAACTCAGGACTGTAGGATCCCAAGCCAGCCACCCTAAGCACAAAACCAACACTAGGCTTAGAAACAGAAATAAATAAAATAAGAAAGAGAGCAATCAGAGATTGCAGACCCTCACCAGGACTTCTTTTGAGTGTTGTATTTTTATAGGTGTTAGGGCAAATCCAATATGGCTGCCAAATCATGTGACATATGATATCATATGTGTGAACCTTTTGTTTCTCATGGACAGGCAGTCGCACCTGTAAAGTTTTGCCTCGATTTGTTCAGCCACTTCAGAGAAGAATTTTTTTTAAAGCAATTTGTTTGCTGAATCACGTGACCGATGACATCATGAATTTTTTTGTCTGTGGACCATTTTATCCCAAGATGACCCTCAAAAATTTTCATACTGATTGGATGTGGCGTTCTACATCTGCAATTATGACGTCATAACGGGGGCACCTATGATGTTATAAATAATCACACATTCCCAATGAGGAGTACTTGCCATGGACCAAGTTTCAATTTTTTTCCTTGCTGCAGTTTGAGAAATATAGGTCCAAAGTTTTTCTGTTTTTCCAATATGGCTGCCATACCACGTGACCTATGATGTCATAATTCTCATTATAACATTCTACATGAGTCATCGCAACAATGGTGTAAATTTCGTCTCAATCCGCCAAGCGTTTGCAGAGAAATACATAAAAGTTCTGTGTGGCCAAACATACAGATCTAGTCAGTCAGACAGACAGACAGACAAATGAAAAATCACTCATAGAGTGACAACTTGGCAAAAAAGCACAAAGTAGACTGGGACTCGGTATTTCGCATACCTCTGCCAGGTGGAACAGTTTACGTTTTGTATCCCACTGATGGGCTGGATTCAAACCAAAATCCAATCTACTTGTTCTTATAACCTAATCAACTCGTCCACCGTGTTTTGTCATAACTTGTCCACAACTTTTTGAGATATCCCAGTGATCTATTTAGTTTTTTTGTCCTATCTATCAATTTTAGAAATTAGGCCTGTGTTGACCTTTTGACCTTAAAATTAATTGGTAGTTGAATTCAGCGACCTGACATCAAAACGCTCTGCAAATTTCATGTCAATCGGATGAAAATTGAGGATTTTCGAAAATTTGGCCCAAATTGGCCTTTTGGCCTATTTTGACCTTTTGTTCTATGTTTACCTTTTTGCCTATGGTAAATACAAAAATAATAGATGGTTGAATTCAGTGATCTGATATGTAAATCCTTTTCAAATTTCAACTCAATTGGATGAAAATTGAGGATTTAGAAATTTTTGACCAAATTGGCCTTTTGGCCTATGTTCACCTCAAAATTAATAGGTGATTGAATTCAGTGACCAGATCTGCAAATGTTCTTCAAATTTCAAGTTAATTGGCTTAAAATTGAGGATTTTATAAATCTGGCCGATGTTGACCTTTATTCCTATGATGACCACAACAATAATATGTGGTTGAATTCAGTGACCTGAAATGTAAATCCTTTTCAAATTTCAACTCGATCAGATGAAAATCGAGGATTTAGAAAATTTGGCCCAAATTGGCCTTTTGGCCTATTTTGACCTTTTGGTCTATGTTTACCTCAAAATGAATAGGTGTTTGAATTCAGCAACCAAACATGAAAATGTTTTTCAAATTTCAAGTCAATCGGATGAAAATTGAGGATTTTAGAAAATTTTACCCAAATTGGCCAATGTAGACCTTTTGGCCTATGTTTACCTCAAAATTAATTGGTGGGTAAATTCAACGACCTGATCTGCAAATCCTGTTCAAATTTCCAGTCAATTGGATAAAAATTTAGGATTCTCTAAAATTTGGCCCAAATTGGCCTATGTCGACATTTTGGCCTATGTTTAACTCAAAATTAAAAGTCGGTTGAATTCAGTGACCTTATGTGTAAATGTTCTTCAAATTTCAAGTAAATTGGATGAAATTTGAGGATTTTATAAAATTTGGCTCAAATTGGCCTATGTAGACCTCTTTCGTCGACCGAATTTCACGAAACTTCAATGCGGAACCATCGCAGGGTCAGTGACATTAATTTCTGAAAATTTCAGTGCAGTCGGTTGAGCGGTTTGGGCTGGAGGCAAGCGCACAGACAAACAAACACACACAAACGGAGGCGATCAACATACTTGTCAAAAAATTTTTTTGCCAAGTAACAAACACACAAACAAACAAACAAGCCAGTCGGTGGACATGGGTAGTCGACTACCCAATAGAACCTGACGCGATGGGCCCGTTCGATGGGGAATGACCTGAGGATTAAGCACAATAACATTCATGATTCTAGCTTGAAGGGTTAATGCTGCAGATTGTTTTTTCGTTAAAATATCCCCACATTTAGAGGTTTTTCGGCCGTTGCGAGGCAACGTTCTTTCTCACACATAACTAGGACATACCATGAACCGACCATATCAGTTTCATGTATATCTGACTCATAGTTTCTGAGATATAACGAACTTCGTTTTTTTTGTTTTTGACCAGAGTTCATTCAGTCTATCTTCTCCGACAGTTTCCAAAGGATCCGGCTGGAAATCTTTGACAATATGGCTGAGTGTACTGCCCACAGTCGCTTGTGGCCCGATTTTTGATTTTCGAAAAAATATTTGTTTTTGTGATTTTTTCAAAAATTTCAAAGTCCCGTTGCTCGGCAACGGTGGTGTCCATAGCAACGGTTCTCATTTGCACACAACTCGGTCATGGTATGAACCTACCAACCAAGTTTCATCGAAATCGCCATTGTATTAACGGAGCACTGGACCGAATAGAGGGACAGACAGACAGACAGCCAAACATATCGACGGAAAAAGTGATGAGGGAAGAACAAATTTCAATTTTTTTTCCTTTGAAAACATTTTTTTTTCGACTAGATCGACTACCCAACAAACAAACGGAGGCGATCAAAATACTTGTCAAAGAAATAATATTTTTTTGCCAAGTAACAAACGGACCCAAATGCAATACCCTCTCCTCTGGCGAGGGTAATTATAATAATAATAATAAAAAATTGAACAGATAAAAGGATAGCGCATTTCTTGGTGTTTGCTTTTCCTTACTAAAACCCTCCTCCCAGATTCCTTTCTTTGACTTTTGTTCCTTCTCCTTTCCTTTTAACCTACCTTATTTTCAATTTAGTTTTCAATAATTGAAACCCTCTTCAATAAATGCAGATCCAACAGCATAAGTTTTTGGTGGTTCCATTTGGTGTGTGGAGCACTTATCTGACATTTCCTGGGTCCACTCATTCCATTAGAAGGCAGGGTTGATGCAACACACTATGTTACCGTCCTGAGCAATCATCTGCCTCCCATGATGCAGCATTTCTTCCATGCTGGGAGGGGCGTCTTTCACGATGACAATCCTCCAGCCCACAGGACACGTGTTGTCACCAAATGGTTTGAGGAGTACGAGGACGAAGTTATCCACCTTTCATGGCCTTCACAATTGCCAGATCTCATTCTCATAGAGCCTTTATGGGGCTGTCTGGAGAGGCGGTTAAGACAGTGGTTTCTGCCTCCATCAAACTAACACGAATCGGAAGATTTCTCTTGGAATAATGGTGCCAAATTCCTGCAGAACAGCTCTCGACCCTTGCTGTCTTCATGCCATGTCATATCTATGCCATCCTGGATGGTGGCCCAACACCCTACGAAGTGGCATTCTGTTGGTGCTTCCATTTTTTGTCCACTGCTTGTAAGTTGATAAGTTTCATTTACAAGAGCTTTTGAGAAAATCTGAAAATCTGTATAAAGTTGAGAAATAGGCCACAAATTGTGCAACAACTGTAAGTCTCCTTTCTTAGGGATAACACAGCTTAAACGTAGCAAACCTCCATAAAGGCTATATATTTCAAAATCCAGCAATGTAGTTCCAAGCATATTCCAGAATACTTCATAAAACTCCACAGGTGAGCAATCAAAGCCAGGTGTTTTATGATCATCAAGGCTGTTAAAAGGTACTTTGAGTTAATCAAGAGCAAAACCCTGTTGGGAAGAGCAATGAAAGTGAGAGCATACCAGGTGTGAATGCATAAGTCATGTTGTACTTCAACCATTTGTATGCACTCCTAAGGACAAAAATCAGTTCCAGATACATCATCTTTCCTTTGTAATTCATGGTTAATACTTCATACCTAAATAAATTCAAAACAATCGTTGCGAAAAAGCAGTTTCCCAAATAAGTGTCATCCTATCATTTGGTAGAGTAATAACCAAACTCCCTGAATACGCCATGGACAGCAAAACACCTGAGTTATCGACTCCCTCTTTAAATAGTCACTTTTCACTGCTCACCGCAGGGCTTTCCCACATGGTGACTGCTTTACTGCTGGAAAATCAATGACGACAGTTAGTGCGGTGAGTCGGCTGCAAACTCCTCCCTAGTATTTTTCTGCAACAATCCATTAAAGTCTGCTGCAAACAACAGGCTCTGTTCTGATGCCAATAGACATGCAGAGGTGTACTGGAATAAGTTATCATTGCACTTTGTGAGTTCTTCAAAAAAAAAAGTTTTTCATAAAAACTTATGGTTTTTTCCTTCATATGTTAATTGTTTGTGTTTACACTTTTATGGAAAGTAACGGTAACATTTTAAAGAGGCAATGAAGTAACAAAAGAATCGACGTAGAACTTTTGAAATTTTGAAGCAATCGATGTTCAATTCAGCTGTGAGTTGTACTGATGTTTTCGTATGAGAATCTAAAGTTCTGAAAATTATTGTCTTGGATGTAAAGAGGTGCAAATTTGATTGCATTGTTAAGTGGCTTCATCACTTGTTTTCAACTGAGCATGCTGCATGCTTGCTTGGTTCGTTCACAACTGCAACTGAAGGCACATCTTTACACGAGACAAACCATATTCCAAGGACTACAATTCATACAAATAATACCATAAACTACTGGCAGGGGACTCCTACCCCCCCCCCCCCAAACCCGAAGTTCTCAATCTCCACATCCCAACTCCAAGTGCTCAACCTTCCCCTCCCCACTCCAAGCCTTCAAATCCCCTCTCCTCCCCCACCACAACTCCTCAGCTTCCTTTTCCTCCACCACAACTCCTCAGCTTCCTTTCCCCCCACCACAACTCCTCGACCCCCCCCCCTACTTAGTAAACACAATGGACCAAAATGCAACTGAACAAAAGGAACAATAGAAAAGGGGAAAACCACACCAACAGCAGGCATGAGAGACAAAATAGAGAGAGAGAGAGAGAGAGAGAGAGAGAGAGAGAGAGAGAGAGAGAGAGAGAGAGAGAGAGAGAGAGAGAGAGAGAGAGATTGATGAGGAGAGAGAGAAGAATGAGGGATAAGGAGGCCTCATGGGGTGGACAAGGTGGACACAGAAACAAACTCTCAGGAAGGAAAAATTGGAAATTTAGAAAGAGGTGGGCTTGGGAGTGTGGGTAAGGGTGAATGGGGGGAGAAAATATCATGGATTTGGATTGGGGGGGGGGTGGTGACCCGAGATAGTGGTAAACAGCTGCTTTGAAGACTTTCAGGGAAGATTGAGATTGAAGAGTGGGAAAGTTGGTTCCACAGGTGGTAAAAAAGAGGAACGAATGAGTGAAAGTGAGCAGTGATTCAGTATTTTGGGAGTTTCACCAGAATGGGGTTGCTGATGGACCACATGCACCCTGCAGAAACCTGTGGTGTTTCTGAGAGGAGAAAACACAGGAAGTGCAGTGGATGCAAGACCAGAAAGGAGGTGATAGAAGACAGAGAGACCACCCACCTGTCTGTGATATGAAAGTAATCAGCCCATAGAAGCATTAGCTTCATCACAGGAGATTTCAATGATCTTGAAGGCTTTGGTTTCCACAGTGTCAAGCTGAGCAAGGTGTAAAACAGGGGCGTCAGCTCCATCAAGCTGGGAATGAAAGTGTTGGCGGTGGATAGTTCAGGTGTGCCAAGGAAGGACTTTGCATGACAGAGGATGCCGAGTCAGCAACTTGCTTTGGAAGCCAACTTACAAATGTGGTTTGCCGAAGAAAGATCATGGCTGATAGTGAGACCCAAAGGTTTGACTGACAGAACTTCTTTAAAGGGAATTGTTAAGTAAGAAGATTGGAGGGTTTGGAGATGGTTCTTTCAAAAAGAGAGAGTGAGAGTGGGAGATTTATCAGGATCGAATGTCATATTCCAAGTGATTAAACAGCTTGGCATTCTATCACGGTCTGAAGAGAGGCTGCTACCTGCCTATCTGAAAGATGAGGGGTGTGATGGTAAAGGGTAGACTCATCAGCAAAGACATCAAGAGGATTTTCCATTGTCAGATATATTGTTGATGAAGATTAGGAATAGGATGGGGGCCCAGAACCAAGCCTTGGACACTCCAGCCTTGACAGGGAGAGGAGATGAGAGGATTCTGTTGACAGCCACTTGTTGCCTGGATGCTGTAGGCATAGAGGAAGTCAGTAACCCAGAGTGGATTTGGCCTTGGATTCCACAGGGAACAAGGAGCCACCATGTTTTAGAGGAGGGGAACAAGTTTGAAAGTTCAATCTTGAGGTTGGTCAGATGTTGTTTTCTGGCTCTCCTGCGAATAGACACACATTTGTTGTGGGCTTTGTGGAATGATCTGAGATGGCCACCAGTCGGGTTTGCCATCCAGAAAGAGAAGGCAAGTCGTTTCAAAGCAACTGCCTCACCACTGGATTCAGTGTGCCATTTGCAGGAAGAAGGGAATTATAACAGTAGAAGAGAGGGGATGGATCTGTTCATAATGGAGCATGTATCTGGTTAAGAATTGCCAGGCTGAGTTAATATCAGGGATGGTAGATATAGGTGGCTACGACTGAAGAGAGGTGGCTGCTTGCAGTCTCTGCCAGTCTGCCTGAAGGAACTGCCAGACTCATCGATGCTTTGCGGCTCTCTGAGAATAGACAAAAAGAGTTATTGATGCTGCCACACACATGATCAGATGAATCAATTGGAGCGAAGGAAGAGCAGGAAATATTTGTTGGGACATTTGTCATCACCAAGATCAGAAGGGAGGATTGGGGGGATACCATTGGGGGAAATCTGGGTCGGAAAGCTCACAGATTTAGTCATTCCCATGGAGTCACAAAAGTCCTTTGCTGAAGTGCCATGGCTGGTGAGAGGTAACAAAATACAGGTAATTAGCATGGTTACAATTATTGAAATTACCACATATTAGGAACAGAGAGTTGGGGGGGGGGTGAGTGGTTAAAAGTTGGTCCAGAGAGAGAGAGAGGGAGATGGAGTCATTGCTGTTTGGAGGACTGTACAACACACAGCCAAACATGAGGTGGGAGTGGAGTGGAAGTCGCAGCCAAAGATACTCCAGGGGGTTGGGAGGTGTAAGATTAGTATACAGACACTGAGATATTGAGTTAATGATGTAAAGTGCAACTCCACCACCAGGATGGGTTTCAGGCCTATTAATTCGGAGTAGACAATAGCCAGGAAGAGACACCATGAGGAGTCAGGGAGTCTTGTGGAAGGAAGAATTCTGTTAAACAGATGATGTCTGGAATTTTTTCAGCAGTGTCCTGAACTTAGAGATCTGTCATGTTGGAGCAGAGACCTTTTTTTTTTTCTTCTTTTTTTTTTGTATTCCAAGTCGAGGCTGGTGTAAGAGCTAATACAATGAAACATATAACAAGGCAGGAGACAAGAGTGCGGGAGAGGGAAGCACAAGATAGTGGAGAACAAAGAAAATAGAATATCAGTGGAAGGAAGAGGGATGGAGTGGGGGTATACAGGGGTAAACAAGATGGTAAAACAGTGACTTTTAGGAAGGAAAACAGTGAATTTGAAGGAGGTGCTTTGGGGTGGATTGATGGGGGCAGTAAAGATCAAGATTTTGGGTTGGGGAAGATATGAGATGGTGGTGAACAGCTGTTTTGAATACCTGGAGGGAGGAGTGGGATTGAAGAGAGTGTGGGAGACGTTGGATGTTTGAGCTCCCCACAGTTGGGGACAGGGTAGGAGGCATTGTTTCCATGGTACAGGAGTGTGGAAATGAGCTAGGAGATGGAGCGTGGAATGGAGAAAGCTGTGAGGGGGAGGTGTGGGGAGGTGACAGTGCAAGGGGGAAGCTGGGAGTGGGAAGTGCGGGGAGGAGGAGCTCGGATGATCTAGGAATGAAGGAAAGCTGGAAGAGTGCAGGATTGGGGGGGGGGGACTTTAAACATTCACCAAGGAAGCTAAAATAATTTGCCTTTTTTAGATAAATATTGCTAATTCTTTGAAGCATATTTTTCCTTTCCAAATGCTCCACATTGTTTCTGCATCCAGTGCAAAATTAGAATATTTTGTTAAAAAGTATAGTACGTGGAGTAGCCGTTCTGAAACCATGAAAGCTTACATGAAGGACCTTCTGTTGTGTCAAGGTATTGCGTGTGGTTGTATATGAGCCAAGCACAGTCCCTGGTGCCGCACGGCGAGTGATGACATTTGCAGAATCCACGTGGCCCGTTTGCTTGCAGGAGAAATGCTGTGAGTAAAGACAAATTTGCTGTATTTTTTGGTAAGTGAAGGCAACAAGAGACATACGAGGTCTTGTATGCACAGCTTTGCAAAAAAAATCTTGTGATAAAAATAAAAAATTAAATTTATGTGGAAGAGTTAGCCTACCAAGTTCAACATCCTGAAGGGCATAGGTTTCACTTATTACACATGTCTGCACCCAAACATGCTTCCATTTGAGGTGTGTGTGTGTGTGTGTGTGTGTGTGTGTGTGTGTGTGTGTGTGTGTGTGTGTGTGTGTGTGTGTGTGTGTGTGTGTGTGTGTGAGTGATAACGGTCTTATTGTACAACACAATTCACAACTGCAGGCCATTTTGATGTGGTCATACAACAACATGCCTTTTCAACCCCCAATTTGTAATCGTCGCTTGTATTCAGCGATCCCAGAAACACACCAAAATATGCACCACCGATTCCAAATTTTATTCACTGTTTATCATTTTTTTTTCTCTCTCCAATATTTGAAGCAATTTGCCTCTGAGCTGTCTCACCTCGGTTCAAATTCAAATCTCCACTCAACAATAATAATCTATCAGTCCGGTGTTTCACAGCAGGACAATACGTGAATGTGTGTGGCGTCCCTTCTGCCAGCATTAGTTGGTGGACATTAAAGATCCCACGGTGTCCTTTGCAAAGAACAAGCAAACTATCACCGGCGGCCTGAACAAATTACAAATTCCTGCTCTAACCTATTTAGTCGAACATCAGGCTGAGCCAGCTAGTTCGTGAAATACTTGGGCCAAAACCATCCCCAGCTGACACTATGATCAGGTGGGTGGGAATGATTATGGCTGTGGAAGGAGAACAACATTTGGAACGATTAAGAGAAACCGTTTATGCAATAACCAATTTATGCATTTGTTGGTATGACATTCAAAAATAATGAACAAATCATTTATTTCTTTAAAATAAGTAATAATAAATCTCATGGGAGTCTGAGCTTTTCATTCCATCAATTTGAACAACAAGAGATGATTCAAACTCGAACTTCCAAATTCAGTACCATGGTCTCCTGATATCAAGGAGACTTCGGCCAATACTGTGATGGGATCAGAGTGGAAGTGTGAAAATGACATTCCAGTAGAAGGAATTTGATGGTCATTTTAAGAAAAGACATGGATGTTCAAGAAAGCCATCAGGTGGGTGAGAGTGTGTACATGAGTGGGTGGCTCTCTTCTTTGGATGGAAATTAATTGTGCATAGAGATGCGCTGTGTGGCACCCTCTCCACCCTCCACTACCGCCTCGCCTCCCTCCGACTGCCGGAACGTCAGTCGCTGTCATATTCGAATGTTCTTCTGTCAGTTTCCGGTGCTGAGCGAGCACTTTTGGCCAGGCAGAGCTGCATCGTTCATGAAGTGTAGAGTAGCATCACGGTTCATTGACAAGCATAATGAGTATAATGTTCATGTTATGATAAAGCAGACCGTCTGGGATGGTCATAAGGATACCTCCGCCTCCCAAATATTAACTTGCGTCAAAACGAATGCAATTTGACTGATTGAACTAAAAGTTATTTGATGGTTTCGATTAAAGTTTAGCATTGTATTTGGCATTTCTCTAAGTGTTGTGCTACATTGTGAAAATGTCACGTTTAACGTGGAACTTTTCATTCTTGTTGAATGTACGATTTTCGACAGCCAGAAGTCAGGTGTGATTGACGTGTTTTCATAAATTACTCAATCATGATTACTACAAAGAATTAGACTTGGTGGCGTAATGGTTAGAGCATCCACTCTGAGTCTTGAAGGTTGGTGCTTTGAACCCTGACTGACCCAGACAAATGATGTTAAAAAAGGGTATGTGCTGCTTGTGTCTGCACCAATCTTGGGGTTCACTCATTTCAGTCACTCTTTCATTCTAGAGACCAATGGCAGCTTGCAAGGTTAGGGTTATCAATGCAAATATTTGCCATGGTCCTAAAGGTCCTGTATTTTGTGTTTATCCCTTTGCATTTGCAGAAGGTCACTTCCAGTTGATATGTTTCCGGTTCATGATGCATCTGCCATGGAATAACACTGCTTTTTCACCTCCTGAATAAAATGATGATTTATCTGAAATGAACCTTTTACTTCAATGCAGCGTTGAAGACTAAGTGGCCCAAACTTGCCACAACAGTGAAAATGCAGTGAGTCTTTCCAAAATATGTAGAATGACGGTGTAAATTGAAGATTTGTTAAAACATTCAAACACTCTCATCAAGCCGCCATCTTGCCCAACGTTAGTCATTTTGACCCCGTCACTTACAATGTAGCATGGTGATGCATCTCAGAATCAGCCCACAAATGCAAATGGTGATGTTTTGTATTCACAACATCCACTCATGGTGCAAAAAGGTCGAGTTGTCATTGACATGTGTCAGCCCCATCATGGGCAGCATGATCAATAAAATACCAAAGATGAAGGAGAGGACATAACCCAGTGGGATCAGTCTCTAATTTATCCCAGATTACACCAAGATCATCAAGAGTCAACTTGCACTCCTTGCTGCTGAGGAGGCTGCTGCTCAACACCATGCTGAATTTAAGAGGGTCATCACAACTAAAGAAGCCGAGAGGAGAAGGAGAGTAGCTGACCAAGATACTGACTCCACATCCTGATGGCTCAACAGACTGGCAGTTTTGCAAGGCAATGCAGACGTGATTGCAGTTCATTCCTCTGGGGGAATCGACCTCATCACACCCAGTAAGAGTAAGTCACCTAAAGGACCCTAAATAATCACACAATTGGAGAACAATTTGGACATCCATGGAACTAGACATTTGGCAAGCTGACTGGTCAATCCCAAGATACATGTTACCTAAATCCTCCTCTGAACAATCCTCATCATTCTGAAGGAGCCCACCAAGAGAATGATGCTCCATGGCGCATACAGCTTGAAGATGAAAGCAACCAGCATCCCAAGATTCCAATCTGAAAGCCTGTCCACCCCTCCATCTGCTCATGGACAATCCACATCATGCCCTGGGAACAATGCTTGGTCAGCCAACAGAGATCCTGATGCTCCAGTTCCTGCCTTCTTTCACCCCAGATAGAGTAACTCTCTTCCATCCATGGATGGGTGACTTTCATGCTATGATTGGCAGAACTCGAGTTTCTTGCATGGAGGATACAAACTACATGGCTCAAATAACAGCTGGGAAACTAAAGGAGATGGTCCAGAATTATTAGAAAAGGCATTTCACCAAACCTGCCCAGGCAAGTAATGAAGCCTGGTTGCATTTGGAATTGAGGTTTGGCAATCCTGCTCTGGTTGCTGCCAATTTGAAGGGGTACACAACTAAGCTTGCAGAATTTGGACCACAGAATTAAGAGGTTTCAGATCTTCTCTGATGTATGCATGCAGGAATGCCTGCTCTCAGATTGACCACCTACAAAACTTAGCCAGCATTAACTTTCTGGATTCTATGTGCCCACTCATTGAAAAACTGCCCTCATTCATCTATATATTACTAAAACACTCATCTTGTATATATGTATGTATGTTCCCAAAATACAGCCAAAATGGGACACAATAGCGCAAAAATTTTAGGGCCACTTTACTCACCATTCTCCTGCGGTGTGCAGTATCAAGTTGCATTTAAATCGGGCAACAAAAAAATAATTTAAAAAATCAATTCCCGATTCAGTCAAGTACTCTTCGGGAGAATTTGATCAATGCAAACAACCTCAGCGGTATAGTTGGCTGGAGCTATCTTTTAATTTTTTTCTTGAAATGATTTAATAAAAAATCTCAAAAATTTAGTACCGACAAAGAACAATTTATTTTTAAGTATTAAAATAAACATCACCATTTTGATATAATACTTCCGTGTTCATTAATAAATATAATTGTGTTTAGAAGATTCCGCACAATAATTTCTTCGACTTTCTTTTCTCCGGTTTTTTTTTCACATTGACGCGCAATATCAAGTTTCGTTCAAATCGGGCAACGAAAAAAATTATTAAAAAATCAATTCCCAATTCAGTCAAGTACTCTTCGGGAGTATTTGATCAATGCAAACAACCTCAGCGGTATAGTTCGCTGGAGCTATCTTCTATTCTTTTTTTTTTTTGGAAATGATTTTTTTAATCAACCGCTGTCACAATGGGAACCCAACGGGTTCACTCGTCGTCTAGTCATTATTAAATCAGCCTCAAAGGTGCACGAGTAGATGAGTACTCACCAGCACCAGTACTCTGGCTTCAAAGTCTTCATGCTTTTCTTCAGGAGTTTTGGCGAGACCTACAACAACCCTTTGATCCAGTTTTATCCTACTGCCAGGGACACTCATAAAAAAGTCTGATAGACCTATTGCTCGGGCATACAACCAGGTGTCAGCCACCAACGTACTGAAGACTGACACTGGGCCACAGCCGATGAGCCACCGGCCTTGTTATCTGTAGCGCAACACCCAGAGACACACCTTCACATAATGCTTTGCATTCCAGAATAAACCTCCACAGGAATGCTTGATTTGGCCAAAGAATGGTGACTGTGCTTTCGTTGTACAGAAGAAACTGATAGACATTTGTCATCGAATTGTGAGGCCTCAGTGAAGTGTGGTGTCTGTGGTAATCACAGACACCACACTCTCCTCCATTGCTTTACCAATCAGGACCAGTACGGAAATCATCATTGTGCAGCATGCCATGACAACAACGTCAAAGGTGCATGGACTCATATTGGCAAACACAAGTCCTGTGCAAAGATTATTTTAGCCAAAGTATCCAGGAAGGAAAAACTACCCATCAAGACAAAGGTTTGCATCACGCTGGATGATTAGTCTAATGGTTCACTGGTCCCACCGACCGTGCTTGACTCGTATTTTTAGCATCCATCTGTGTCGATTAGCACCATGCACCATCATTCCTGACTTTCGAGGAAGAATATTGGTCAAACATTATTGAACTTTTTGGAAAAGTTATCCATCATCAAAATGTTTTTGACAGCCATTGTTCGAGGTGCACAGCGATGAGCGAAAATCTTTGATTAATTTCCACTTGGAAATTGCAGCCCAGCCAAGACTTTGGCAGGTCAGTGCAGGGTCATTTCTTTGGCCACCCCACATTGGGCATTAAGATGAGGAACCCATGTGATGCTTAGTTGTACTGTGGAATACAATTTCTGGGAAAGGACTAAGCAATCTTCAAGATGGTGATTTGTGCACTTTCCTTCCATCTTTTCTCAAGCGCTGTGTCACGTTCTCTTTCCTTTTCCATCCATAGTAATTCTGATTTGATGAACTTGTGAAATACCATTCTTCTTGGCAATTATTCATCCTCCTTTAGTCCATATAAATACTTACACACAAGCCTTGACGTCTGCTTGCAGTATTTTTCTTCATAGGGACTCAATTAGTCGATAATAATTGATTATGTTGAATGAGCATATCCTGCCAAAGCATTTTTGACACTTTCTCCAAGAAAAACTTGTTACCTCTGCCACCGAAGGTAAATGGAGGTTATGTTTTCACCTCTGTCTCTGTTAATTGCCAGAATCCGATTATGTTGGTTGGTTGTGTTTGTCATTCTGAGTATCTGTCTGTGTGTCTGTCTGTTTGTTTACCCTGTAGCAGCCACACCGTTTCAGCGATCATGACCAAACTGGGTACAGATGTCGGCCATGGTCCAACTTAGACACTTGTCATTTTTGGTGAATCTTGGTCAAAGGTCAAGGTCAAGGTCACCAAAAAACCGAAATTCTTATTTTCGCAATCACGTCCGCTAAAATGGTCGTATCGACTGCAAACCAAATCCAAAATGTGCATCTTCCAATACTGCACCCAACCATATGTCTCATTGGGGTGTCACACCAACACCCTTATTAGCGGTCGGGGGTCGAATGTCGGGGAGAGGGGGTGGATCGGGCCAAAAAATTCAAATTGCGATAAAAACGTCATTACGATCCCGATTGACTTCCGATTTGGCATGTGGTATCTTGGTATGAGTGTCCTATGACATGCCAAAAATGATTAAATTTGTTTCAGCCACTTCCGGTTGCCATGGCAACAAAGTTCCCGAATGATAAACTAATGCAAATTTTCAGATTTATAAAAAGTTTGACAGTGTCCACAATTGTGCAGATTTGTTCACCAATACTTGCACCCTTGAAGGCAATGGCACTGGCTACTGATGTGTTAAATTTGGTTGACCTTCAATCAAGGTCAATGTCAAGGTCGACTATAAACCTGTGAATCGTTTTTTTTGTCATAACGTACTCAAAAATTGTCGTATCGACTTCAAACTCGGCTTAAAATGTTCACAATTCATATCTCTAATTATGATTTTACACATTTACATGTGTAGAATTTTACACATTTGCATGGGAGGTTTGATCTCGTGCATGCATGGCTTGTCACTATTTGAAGTCACAAGGTCAAGGCAAATTTGGTGACCTTGAAAGATCAAACTCCAGGTTTTTGTTTTTTCAGAGATCATGGAGATATCACAAAGTTATTCCGGCAATTCCTTGCTCAACGAGCAATTTCATTTGTTTGTTTGTTTGTGTGCATGATATCTCATGAAGTTGTGGACGGATTTGGACGAAACTTGGTGTCCAGGTTGGGTATGTAACAAGGAAGAATTGGTTCGACATAAGTGCAGATATGAATCTGGATCCGAATTTTTTTTTAAAAGTGATTCTTCACCATTGAGTGATAGGGCTAAAACGATGTATCGCAGGATATTTCAAAAAGTTATGGACGGATTCGGACAAAATTTGGTGGGTGATTTGGTTAGGTGACAAGAACAAGCTAATTAAATTTTAGTTCAGGGCCAAATCCAGATGCAGCCTATCAGTGGGATAGAAAACATAAACTAATCATCCTGGTGGAGGTATGCACTCTACCGAGTGCCCTTCTCGTTGGTGCTGTGTTATATTCAGTTTCAAAGTCAGAAGATATTTTTCATCCCTTAACTATTTGCACAAAAGTAGAGCAACAGGGGGTCAGTGCCTGTAGAACTACGAGGTGTCTTGTACGTGTAAACAATGTTTTCCTGTATTAGCCAAACTATTGTCTCGTATTTAGGTCAATGTAATAGCATAATAATGTTAAATTCAGTTGCAGGATATGTGTGACCAATATTGTTGACCTCAGAAATTTCTACTCAGAGATTTCTTAACTTGCTCTGCTTACTTGAAGTGCATAAAAAAATAACGGATTATTGATTTGTTTCCTCAAGGATAGTCAGTTGTAAGTTCAAGAGTATAAAATATAAATACATACTGTACTGTTGTTTACTTCGGTGAAAGGAAACAAATAACTTATTTTGTGTATAACAGATTAGCTGGTTAATTTTGATCTACACTGTTGTTTGCTACTTGTTTAGTGTCTCATAACACCTTTAATCAGTGGAGAATTTCAGCATTAATGAGCTCAACATGGAGTGTTTTCTGACGCCTATTGACTGTGTTCAATGAGAAACAAATCTTCAGGGAGTCTGTGGTGTAAGTGCATTATAAATACACGAGCATCGCACTCCGCTATCCAGGGGAGTGCCCATCTCGGCCGAGTTCAGTGGGCAATTTAAAGTGGTGATATCATCACAAAATTATACTTATGGATCACACTGGAAACAAAAAATTGGGAAATACTGGAACCATATTTGGCCTTGCAGGACGACCAGAGGTTTTTTGTAAAAAGATTCAAAAAATGTTAAATTTACACATCGTGATCATTTTTTTTCTGGGACACACTAAAACTGAAAATTATTTTTTGGACACACTATAACAATATTTTGCCTTGCTAAACCACACTTTAAAATTTTTGTGATGTAAAATGCCAAGTGATCAATTTCAAAGTTTTTGTTATATATATCTATATATATATATATATATATATATATATATATATATATATATATATATATATATATATATATATATATATATATATATATATATATATATATATATATATATATATATATATCTGTCTAAAAAGTAACGGGACTGACCACAGAAATTTTATTCCAAAGAATATATTGAAATCACAGCTTGTCCCCTTCAAAATAGTTTCCCTCCAGTCTCACAAACTTGTCCATCTTATTCTTCCATGCTTCGTTGCACCCCCGGAAGGTTTCTTCTAAAATCCTCTGGAGCTCTGTTGTCACGGCCCTTTTGATGGCCTCCACATCAGGAAATCGGTTCACCTTGATCACCTCCTTGAGCTTGGGGAATGGGGAAAAATCACAAGGGGCCAAGTCTGGGGAATTCGGGGGTTGCTCCAGAGTTGGCACGTTCCTCTATGCCAGAAACTGCCAGATGCTCAGGGCACTGTGAGCAAGGGCATTGTCATGGTGGAGCACCCAGGCATTGTTCTCCCACAGATCCCTCCTCTTGTCCCGGACTGATCTCATGAGGCAACGGAGGATCTCCTTGGACACATATTGATTCACTGTTTGACCTGTGGGAGAAACTCGAAGTGGATGATGCCCTTGATGTCAAAAAACGCAATGAGCATCACCTTGACCTTCGACTTCGACATCCTTGCTTTCTTTGTTCTTGGTGATGCCGGACTTTTCCACTGACGACTCTGCCGTTTGTTCTCAGGATCGTATTCCAATATCCATGATTCAAAACCAGTAATGACTCTCCTGAGCAGGTCTGGATCATCCTCGAAGCGCTCAATAATGTCTTGACAGACAGTGACTCTTTGCTGTTTCTGGTCCTCAGACAACAACTTGGGGACCATCTTTGCACACACCTTGCACATTTCGAGATTTTCAGTGATGATGCTCCAGACAGTGTCCTTGTTGATGGAAAGTTCCTCAGCAATCATCCGCACCATGAGTCGACGATTTGCGCGTACCATCTGCTTCACACGCACGATGTTGTCCGCCGTTCTGCTCATTGAAGATCTTCCAGACAGTGGATCATCTTAAACTTCCTCCCTTCCCTCTTTGAACCTCTTGTGCCATTCAAATGCATGTGTACGTGACATCGTTTCTTCCCCGTAGACTTGCTGCAGCATTGCTAAGGATTCGGAAGGTGTTTTGCCAAGCTTGGCAAGAAACTTCAGATTGGCTCTCTGCTCACGACTCGTAGCGTGACGACTCAGACGAGACAATGTGTAAAACACGACCTGTAAAATATCACACAATAAGTGCAGTCAACCATCACCAATCATATATATTGCTGGAATGTTGCGAAAGACTGTGACGCAACCCGTTCATTCAAGTTGTGTAAGTGGAGCACACACCAGGTTCAATACCGTTAATTTTTAGATGGACCTCATATTTATATATATATATATATATATTTTTTTTTTATATATGTATTTTATATATGTATATTGTTACGTTTGAGGGGGGGGTATGCATTCAAAGGGTAATTAGGATGTTTAATTAGTTATGCCATGCTGTTCGAGTTTACCAGGATCTCGATGTAATAAGTAGCAATTCAGTGGTGATAAGTTGTCTAGTAAATGTTCATTTCTTCAAGGGGGGAAATGATAATTGTCACGTAATTAGATAGGGACACGGGATAGGGTAAGTGTGTCTGCGTAAACCCCTTTTGGTATTCTCTGGAGACTGGCTGTGACGTCACAGGACAGTGCAGCGGATGGCTCCGCCCCGTGATCACGATTGGCAGAAGGCGATGGCGGTGGGCCAATAAACGGCTCGATTGGAAGTGACGAGGACAGGAGGATAAAAAGGTTCTGTTCAGGGTCGAAAAGGAAGAGGAAGAAGATCGGGACAAAACGATCGTGTTTTTTTGGTGTGGAGGCTGTTGCGCGGGGAGCGTCCTTGTTGTTGTGCTGATTTGATCGTGTTCTTCATCGTGTCTTGGAGCCTTGCTGAGCCTCGTGCCGCACCTTGGTTGGCTCTGGGGTTCTGCTGACTTGGAGTACGGGGTCGAACGGCGGGCGGACCTGCCTCCCTCTCCTGCTCGCAACTTGGCGCCAGAACTGGTTCCCTGGCGGCTGTGAGCGGACTTGGGCCAAGACCAGGAGGTCGACAGCACCACGGTTTCTCCTGCCCCCCCTGACGAGAGCAAGGCCAGCTCATCCGACGCCGATCCAGGGACGGTTGCGTCCACACCACGGTCCAGCCTGACCACCAGAAATAGCTACGTTTTGTGTGTGTGTGTGTGTGTGTGTGTGTGTGTGTTTGTGTGTGTGTGTGTGTGTGTGTGTGTGTGTGTGTGTGTGTGTGTGTGTGTGTGTGTGTGTGTGTGTGTGTGTGTGTGTGTGTGTTTGGCGCCTTAGAGGGTTTGGGATCTGTATATTCATTGGAATTGTCTGTGTTTTTCCCCACGCCCAATCCCACACCATCCCGTCGAATCGCCCCGGATCCCTTTTCTTGCCGAGTCTTGTTATTTCTGGTTAATAGTAAAAACGAATAAACATCATCAACTCAGTGAAAAGTGACTCGTGCCACCTTCCTCGTCCCATTTGCGGTAGAGCGATTAGAACCGCCATGTTTGGGTTATAAATAAATAAACCGCCTCCATCGTTTCGGCTCATTCTACGTTGGCGGGACAGTTCAAGTCCCGTGGACGTCACATTGGTGTCAGGAGTGGGATGTTCGAACCCCTCTAAATTATATTTGGTATCGGGAGAACATACCAAGATTAAAATCTCGCCACGAATTGGAATATAAAATTAATACAGAATAACGCGCGAGCGCGGGAAAATTTTGGCGGGATTTTTCAAATTTAAATTAATTGGCGGCAAACGGGACTTCTGCACCATGGTGGATGTGCAGATGTTTGAGAAGGAAGGCCACGTGTCTGGCAGCGAGTCGGGGGAAGAAGGGAGAGACGGGGGTAGGGTTGGAACCTCCCCCATTCCGAGCGTGGACCGTGTTTCATCGCCCGTAACGGGGCTGGCAGCGCCGGAAACCGGCGCGATGTCGATCCAGACAATGTTGGAACGTTTAATAGGGGACATGACGGTACAAATGACAAATCAATTCGTGACACAGAGGGCAGAAATGACGGCACAGAGGGCAGAAATGGCAAATCAATTCGTGACACAGATGGCAGAAATGACAGATCAATTGGGGGTAATGGGGGTACAGTTGGGTGCACGGATTGATTTAATGAGGGATGAATTGGGGGAAAAGATGGAGAAAATGAAAACTGAGATGCAGGAGTGTGTGGATGTTAAATTGGGGGAAATGCAAAGTAAATTCGAGGATAGATTGGAGGAAACAAAGGTAGAAATTACATTGGAGGGGGAAAATATACGGAAAAAATTGGTAGATAAAATTGATGCAACGAACATTCGGGTTGATAAAGTGGATGAAAGCCTGGAACGTCATCGTGCCTGTGTGGATGCTCGTATGCAGCTGCAAGTTGAAGAGTGGGGAGAGCTGAGGAAGCAAGGGATGAATTTGGCGGAAGAGGTAAAAGGATTGGAGGCTCGTTTGGACGAACAAGATAAAATTATGAGCCAAGATGAAGTCTTGGATAAAGGCCTGGTAGAGCCGTCTTTTGTAAGTAGAGTGTCCGGGTTGGTTAAGGAGCAGCTACAAACTCGCGACGGAGCCTTGGAGGAGGTTGTGCGGGCCCAGAAGATCCTGCGGGAAGAGGTGAATCGGTCCATTCAACGTTTGGAACAGGAGGCAAAATTGACCCATGAGACCCTCACCACAAAACTTCTTTGGCCACAGTGGGCTCCGAAATTGGATACGCAGCCACAAGGGTGTTTGATCCCTGGGCTGGATTCGGACAAGGGAGAAACTGAGAAGTGGGCCACCGTAAAAGTGATCCCCCTGGTAAATTTCGATGGGTCAGGGAGCGTTGACGCTTTTCTGACGCAATTTGAGTGCATTTCCCGACTAAACGGGTGGAATGAGCGGGAACGTACAGGGAATTTGGTGGCAACGTTCCGGGGACCAGCCGCAGATGTGTTAAACGTGATCGCGGAGGGGATGTTGACCAGCTCCCACATTTGCGAGGCGTTGAGCCGTCGGTTTGGGTTTGCAGCGAACTGTGATCTGGTGCCGGCCCAGCTCCAGCACCGCAGATTAAAGCCGGGTGAGACAGTGCAGGAGCTGGCACAGGACATTTACTAATCAGTCAGGATCGCGTATCGGGACCTTACAGTGGAGGCATGGGACAGACTGGCACTAGAGAAATTTTAGCTGCTCTTCCTGACCCTGAGGTCCGAGCGCTAGTGGAGTTACAGGATCCACCCACCGTTCACCGAGCGGCCGAGTGCGCAGCCAGGCTGGCCTCATGGAGTCGGCCGGGTCGGGTTCCAGAGAGGCCATCGGTGACGATCAGACAGGCGGAGATCCAGGATCAGGGAGGGGGGCTGGGAGAAATTGGCATTACCCAAATGTTTCAGGGAATTTGCCAGAAACTGTCGAGTTTGATAAAGGGTAATCCGATAGTTAGTGCGCCAAAGCGGCGGGGTCCAGCCCAGCCAATAGAGCAATTCGATTATGGCCGAGGGGGTCCGGAACCGGAAGAGACATTTCACCGATTCTCACGGGGGCCTTTTATGGGGAGTTGTTTCCGGTTCGGGCGAAGAGGACACATGCAACGATATTGCCGGTACCCGGCGATGGAGGGACCCTCCAATCGACTTTTAGACTCGGAGAGGGTGAATCCTCCTGCTGAACCGCCAGGTCTATCTGAGATGCCCTTTCATAGGTCGGGTCCGGAGATCACTGTCGGGGGTCGGGGAGACTAGATTGGGCTGAGCATATACGGCCATGCACGGCTGCTGAGATTGTGGCGAAGTGCCCTCCTTTGGTGGAAAAAAATGAATTGTGGGAAAATTGGCATGGGTTTGCAAGTTCAGCTGGGTTTTAGAGTGACAATCGGGACAGTGGGTAATTGTTAACAAAGCGGGCACGAGTGGCTGTCCAATGGCTGGTGCGTGGATCGGGTGAGAAGTGCTGTGTGAGTTGTTTTCAGTTAAGAAGTGAAATGTATGGTGCACACATTGATTTTTTATTGGACATGGTGTGGTTACAAGGAAGGTCATGGTCGGCGAAGTGTTAGAAATGCAGGTGTCACATGTAAGGCCGATGGGGTGGGGGAGTCATGTGGGTTTTGTGGGTGGGGATGATGTGCTTGTCCACAGGGATTTCTGAAGCTCACGGTGAGCGGGAATTGCGACCCCCTTCAAGGAGATTCACCCCTGGTGGCTTATGGTGACAGTGTCTGGAGGCAACTGGGAGAGGGTCTGGTTGGGCGACCAAGGTGGGTAGGACCTTGGCGACCCAGGAAGGCCAGAGGAGCCAGTGAGACCCCTTCCAGTGTGTTGTACGGGATGAGAGCTGATGGCTACCAGGGGGTGGGAATCAAAGGGAGTGGGGCGGAGAAACGTCTGGGTTGGACTAAAGCTTACCTGTGGGCATGGTTGCACCTGAGATGCCCCCATCATCTTGTGGTAACCCACCCCACGGCCACGACGGGATTCAGCCTGCATGATTAAAATGAGGACCATGACCTAGAAATGTGATGATGACCATGGTGTGAGTGTTGTGAAGATGTATGAGTCCCACTCGATCCCGCACAACTTGACATGTGCAGCAAAGGCATGATGTCTGCATAATTTTGGGGCAAGCAAATTTGAAAATTGGCTCCCCAGGTAACGCTGGGTCTATTAGCATCCACTGGGGGAGGCGGTCAAGTGTAAATATCCTGTGAATAGTGTCGTTAAGGCTTATAGTAGGAATGTAAAGTATAAGTGTTGTGTTTTTGTGGAACCTTTTGTTTCCCCTCCCCAGATCACTGGAAGAGTGCTGGGCAAGAGCGATGATCCAGAAGATGGAGTGCAACTTCGCTCAGTGCTCTCATGTAATAAAATAAAATAAAAAATAATAAAAATAAAAACGAATGATTGTTTTGGTGAGGATAAGGCCATTAGGGGGTAGTACATTAAGCAGGATAGGTAAGTTAGCTGCGACTCGCTGCCCATTGCCCCTCCTACTTTATTTTGTTAGGTTAATTAGGTGTGAGTCAGTAAGTGTTAAGGCTGGTACGGTAGTGCCTGTGATATACCTTGCAGGAGCTGCGGTACCAGAGGAGGGGGCAGTGTTACGTTTGAGGGGGGGTATGCATTCAAAGGGTAATTAGGATGTTTAATTAGGTATGCCATGCTGTTCGAGTTGACCAGGATCTCGATGTAATAAGTAGCAATTCAGTGGTGATAAGTTGTCTA
>NC_140971.1:29826829-29849329 GCF_056783735.1 Eptatretus burgeri
TGCGGAGCTTTTGAAATGCAACATGGCCGCCGGAAACGGGGACAACCAAATGCATGGATGGACACCATGGTTCACATCACATAATAGATTGGCGTATTAGCCACATGCAGTTAATGGGTGGTGCCAATGGTGGTCAAACCCAAAATGCATAGGCCTTTCGATATTTGTGATACTATATACTGCTTCTTTTACGTCCCAAATTATTCCCATATTATTGTGGGGTCGACCGGCAAAGGTTTTTCCCAAGTCTTTCACAAACCGGCTGGACATGCCTGATGTTCAACTGAAGGTGGCCATGAATTTGGAATTTGCCCAGGATTCCCACATGATTCACTGACTTTTTGCGAAAGACATGGAATCTTTAGCGTCCATTAATGACCAGTGCTGACAGATGGGTCTTCCAGTTGAACATCCTTCTGATGGATGATGTACACTTTCATCTATCTGCCTGTAGAAAAAACACAAGGGTGACAGTTTATAGTTGAGTTGAGATTCGATTCGAACCCACGCTATGTGGCCTGATAGCTCAAAGACAAGTGCATACAGTATATCTCTTCAGCTATCCTGCCAGGCCTAAATACACTACCTGGCCCAAAGTATGTGGACACCTGCTCATCCAAGATCTCATTCCAAAATCATGGGCATTAATATGGAGTTGTTCCCCCTTTTCTGCTATAACAGCTTCCACTCTTCTGGGAAGGCTTTCCACTAGATGTTGGAACATTGCTGCGGGGATTTGCTTCCATTCAGCCACAAAAGCATTTGTGAGGTCGGGCACTGAGGTCTGGCTCGCAATCAGCATTCCAATTTATCCCAACGGTCTTCGATTGGGTTGAGGTCAGGGCTCTGTACTGGCCAGTCAATTTCTTCCACATGAATCTCGAGAAACCATTTCTGTATGGACCTCACTTTGTGCACAGGGGCATTGTCATGCTGAAACAAGAAAGGGCCTTCACTAAACTTTTGCCACAAAGTTGGAAGCACATAATCTTCTAGAATGTCATTGTATGCTGCAGCATTAAGATTTCCCTTCACTGGAACAAAGGGGCCTCGCCTGAACCATGAAAAATTGCCCCAGACCATTATTCCTCCTCCAACAAACTTTACAGTTGGCATGATGTATCCGGGCAGGTAGCGTTCTCTTGGCATCCGACAAATCCAGATTCGTCCATCAGACTGCCAGATGGTGAAGCATGGTTCATCACTCCAGAGAACGTGTTTCCACTGCTCCAGAGTCCAATGGTAGTGATCTTTACACCACTCCAGCTGACGCTTGACATTGCGCACGGTGATCTTACGCTTGTGTACAGCTACTCGGGAATGGAAACCCATTTCATGAAGCTCTCAACAAACAGTGCTTGTGCTGATGTTGCTTCCAGAGTCAGTTTGGAACTCGGTCGTGAGTGTTGCCACCGACCACAGATGATTTTTCCGTGCTACATGCTTTAGCATTCGGCGGTCCCGTTCTGTGAGCTTGTGTGGCCTTCCACTTCGCTGCTGAGCTGTTTTTGCTCTGAGACGTTTACACTTCACAATAACATCACGTACAGTTGACTGGGGCAGCTCTTGCAGGGCAGAAATTTGATGAACTGACTTGTTGGAAAGGTGGCATCCTATGACGGTGCCACGTTGTCACTGAGCTCTTCAGCATGACCAATTCTACTGCCACTGTTTGTCTATGAAGATTGCAGGGCTGTGTGCTTCATTTTATACACATGTCATCGATGGGTGTGGCTGAAATAGCCGATTCCACTAATTAGAAGGGGGGTGTCCACATACTTTTGGCCAGGTCATGTTCTTCAAAATCTCACTGATCACTTTCACCTTTCTGAGAACCATCAGTGTTGCTTATTATGGTGGAATCAGGACTGTATCTGAATCTGAGATTGACACCGTTTCTCTATGTAAAGCCGCCGTTCCGATCAATATGGCTTCAGAGTGGTCACATGCGTGGTTGGCTTCAGAGTGGTGACAGCGTGGTTGGTGGTCAGAGTGGTCACAATCGCTAGACGAGCAGAGGTACCCACACCTTGTGCGGAAGGAATTTAGCGTTTCAAAAGAAAGTCAGGTACAGTAATGTGTGCAATTCCAATTAATTCATCATGTATAAATTAGCAGACAATACTATAATAATAATAATAATAATAATAATAATAATAATAATAATAAATAATGTAACGATTAACACAATATAGAGAATGTGTTCCCACTGAGCCAATCAAAGCGAGCAAAACTGTCTCAAAATTTCTTCCCAAACCAAAATGGAGAACTTCTGGGCTGAAGAACGTGAGGATGAGCTCATTCAGCAATGTCAGGAAAAAAACCTGCTTTGTACGATATTATTTCCAAATGTTATTCCGAATGTATTTCTAAAAATAAGTTCCGACGTGAAAGTGCCTCAAATTCCCGGCATAAGATATCCAAAGCCCCTTGTTCATGCTAAAGAAGCCACGACTGGATGTACAGCTTCCCCTGATTACCCTGTGAAGTGAAAAGTGGGGTTAAGCAATTGGTTCATGTCCGTCTGTCCGTCTGTCTTATCAGTTTATTATCGTCAGTTTATGATCGAGGAACAACATATTGAAATTAAATATTGTATTTTGAACACAAGTTGGAACATGAATAAGAAGATAATTGCCTGTTGTTTTCAGGTCCCTTGGCTTAGAATTCATCCCAACCAACCATGCACGTGCGGAGATGAGTGATTTAATACTTTTACTCTGTCTGCCTGGCTGACAGTCAAAAAAAATGGAAAATCATTCCAAACAGAAACCTTACTGTTTTTAAGGGTGTTATAAAGGACATAAATAACAGGCACCAATAAAATTAATGTAACATCTTAAATTGGGTGGTGTAATCGACGCTGGATAAAATGGCGGGAAAACCCGTAATTTTTTAATATATATCTATATGCCTTTAAACCTATTTATTTAAATATATATTTGAACACTGTACACCACAAATTACCTTCATCATACTTCCAATAAAATCCAGTTTTGTAGCACTTCAATTTAAATTATGGTTCAATGGGGTGGTTTATAAAGGTGCTGTTTGGGACAGATTCTGGACTACTTCAATGGCACTAAACTTTCGGATATTTGTTAATGATCGTCAAAGTCATTATTTTACTGAAATTGAGGTAAAAGTTGAAGTAACACTGTGGGGGGTATCGTGTTCTTTGAACTCTCTCGTTACTCCGATGCCGTTGCCTCCATCGAAGTAGCGAAACTGCCAAAATTGCAAGACAATTCTGACAGCAAGATATTAACCATGCCATCTTGTTGTTTTCGTGTTACTGTACTGTACTTTCGGCACATGCTATTGTATTCTCAATGCACGCCAACAGGACCAATCCTTGATCACCTTACTGGCTTCCGATGCATGGCAGAATAGCCAATCATTGCTCGCCTTTTTCTTTTTCACAGTGCATGTTATGGCCGTTGGTCGATTGACGTGGCTTGATGTGCCCTGGTGAGTCGTAGGCACAGCAACCTCCCCCGATTCCCTATATTTACACCATGACAGTCTAGTTTTCATGTTGAAAGAAATCGGTTGGTGTGGCCTCGGCCTCAGGAGGGATTGGGAGTGAGCGGGCGGGAAGTGTGACATGGCTCATGGGTAATGACATTTGGCAATTGCTGGCAATCACATTTGGAGTGCCACTTGCTGCATGCCTTGAGCCAACACAGACAGAAAAACTGTCCATGGGGCCGATATTCAACCCAGTTACATCCATATTTGACAGTCCTGGTTCCTGGTCATCACACTTGTTGTCTCATTCAACTGCACACAGTTTCCACTTCCCCACTTCTTCTTACCACCAGTGGAATTTCCAAGTCAGCTCTCCATGCCACTCCTCACGACACTGAGAGAGTGTTGCTTCCCAAACACTGCTCTCCCCAAGCTGCTGGAATGGCTCCTCTTTAACATAAACGTCAGCCAATCAGAAGCTCTGGCATGCCCAGAACCTTCCGGCTCATTGCAATACTCCCCCTCCCCTTTCCTCCACCACCTGTTCTGTGACTGGAATACTTGCAATGTCTTGTGGTGAACGCATCGCTAGCAAATCTCGCTGTAAAAGGTTTAAATGCAATCTGGCAGCTTTCTCAGCAACAATTACAACGACAATCAGGAGAGTGTATACCTCCGCCAGGTTGAACAGTTTACGTTTTGTATCGCAATGATAGGCCAGATCTGCATCCGGACCTGAAACAAAATCAGATTGGCTTGTTATTGTCACCTTACCAACTCATCCACCAAGTTTTGTCACCACAAGTCAACAAATTTTTGAAGTATTATGCAATACATAGTTTTTGCCCCATCTCTCAATGGTGAAAAATCACTTAAAAATTTTTTTTTCATGTATCCGGATTCAGATATTCACCAACATCGAATCATTTGGGTTCATCTATCTGTTTTGTTTTTATTTTTGTATTCTATATTTGTCTTCTATGGCCGGCATACCTTATATGTTCTGGAGAGAGTGGCACCGACGGAGCAGCAGCAACAACAACAGAGGCTGCAGGTGTGCGACAACAACTGGGTCAGGACGATTGTGGGAGTCAAGACTGTTTCCATCATGTTGAAGCTTGCCATCCACAATTAAATATGTGAATAGAAGGAGGATGGATGAACTGAGGGAGGAGATCGATGTGCAGACAAGCTTGTCTAGAGGTCTGGTAAAGAACCAGCTGAGGTGGGCAGGGAACCTGGTAGTGGGGAAACTTAGCTAAATATAGCATAACAATTGTGCATTTTGTGAGGAAAGCACCAAATTTGGCACACTAGTAGCCTATCATATTATGAACAGATTTGGATATTGGGCCATCTCAAAATTTTTGATGGCAGTGGAAAATGGCTGCCACAGCCATCAGCGGCTGAATTTGAGATGGCCCGATATCCAAATCTGTTCATAATATGATAGGCTACTAGTGTGCCAAATTTGGTGCTTTCCTCACAAAATGCACAACTGTTATGCTAAGTTGCCCCACTATGGTCCGGATGGAGGAAGATAGACTCCCGAAGAGAGCAGATGTGTTGAGAAAGCAAGGCAGGAGAAATGGAGTAAACCACAATTGAGATGGGTGGACTTGTATGAAGAAGGACGTCAGAAAGGTGGAGGTGGTACATGATAGAGGGGCAGTGGAGGAGTGTTATCGACAAGGCAGAGCAGCAGCTCACTACCAGTTGACCTCACCCCATGTGAAGTGATTTTGAGTAAGAACTATAAAAAATGTTCACATTTTTTCCACGCAAAGACCTAAGGCAATGCTAAATTACCTTTGTTATTATTATTAATATATATATATTTTAGCATTTAGACCACTTATTTAATTGTATCATCAGATTGAAGGATTTTTAATCTGTGCTTGCCTGTGTAATCATAATATTCATGTGAGATGTAAAGCTCTGTTTTGCTCTTCTTCTTCTTCTTCTTCTTGCATGTGACAGCTTGGCTGCCAGACAGCCATCATTTTGTTGGGGCTCAGCTATGCCACTGATGCTGTGCCCCTATACCAGTACACCGGACCTCATTTCACCGACCTTGGAAGGATGACAGGCTGAGTCAACCCCACCTGGTGTTAATTCAGTAGCCATGTGGCTGTAAGTCAGGACCCTAAGAAGCCAAGGCAGCCACCCTAACCACGAAGTTAACACGTGAGTAGTTATATAAAATATTTTCTTATTCTAGTATGTGTGCTGGTTGTGTTCTTCCTTCTTCATGCGTTAAACCCTTGAACTTACGTCAAATACATTTATGGTCACAATTTCAGGGGCTTATATATTTGTCGGCTAACCCTTGTGATTGGATCACATTGAGGGCATATTTTGAGTCATCAAGACTGTGGTGCACATAATTCCTATGGCATCGTCCATCGGACCTCTGGGACTGTGCGAGCCCCCAACTCACAACAAGCCTGGCTGACATTCATACGATATTGTGTGCAGGTATTTTGTTTGCTATCAAGCATCGTACAATGGAAAATAACTTGTCAGATTAAAAAAAAAAGTTTTAAAATAGTTCCCTTTCCTTGGCTCATCATAGCTGGTGAAGGCAGATGGATTCAAACAAAGCACCTGCCTGATTATCGTGGCAATCTGTTATACAGCCCAAGTGCTGCGGGCAGATTGTCCTTTTCATGTTCGTTTCCCCATTCTGGTTGTTCCCGGTGTTTATTCCATTCGTCGGGGGATTACTTTCTACAGAACTCCTGCTTTCAGCTCACCTCCTCATCACTTTCACTACATTTCATTGTGCTGCTATTAGCTGAGCTCAGGTGTGAGCATTACATGGAAACTCCGCTCTTTTATACATGGAAATACGTAACGGTGCTTGTTCTTCTTCTCGATGCATTTTATGCAAATGAGTGTTCAATTGGGGCTTGAAGTTTATTTACTTTTTTTTTTTTTGCCTTCAAATACACACGCCTAGGTCTCCTGTTAAATGTCGTCAAAGGTCTATGAGCTCCAGAAACCAAGAGCACTGCAAAGTCAGAAGAATTTGCCCTCCACAGTTAAATAGTCAAACAAGATTTCTTTATGCATGCGGATTTACAAAATATGACACATCTTCAGGGGAACGTAATCAGGGAGAGACGCAAACATTGACAGGAGCGGAGCACAAGTGACTCGATGTCTCGAGATAGGGAGCCAGATGTTGCTTTCCAAAGAGTGCTAATGAACTGCGTTTGTCATGCCTGATTGGCTGTGGTGTCAGAAGACTGCCGCCTGAGGAGGGATGCCATCCTGCAAAGAATCCCCGAGGGCTTCAGAGCAGAAGCAGCCGTTGTAACATGATGTGCACACTGAGTGCCTGTTTTAATCAGGCCTTCATGCACCAAGTCCAGCTGTATTAGCTTTGCTGGAACACGCTGTCAGGAAGGTGCCTGCGATGTGAGAAAACCAGCTGCCTGAGGATGGTAAACCCACCAGGGCACCTCGAAACACCACGACAGGAACGCCCTCTCAATGCTGCCCACTCGTCAAGGAACCCACACATCGGGTTAAGTGACTGCCATTTCCATGCTGTTTGACGAAGCCGAGAGGAGTCACAAAGACAAATTTGGAGTTTGTAGGTTCTTGAGAAACATAAAACTGTTTACGTCCTTCTGCATCCATTAAGCGAAACATTTTGAGGCAGTGAAAGTCATCATCTTGCAGACATTGCTTTGAACCCGTCACCTGTTTTATCCAGGTAATTTGTTTTTTGGCAGTATGGTATTTAAAGGGGCTGTCCAGTAGATGCATATTGGACTGGTAGTCAATTCCGAACTTGTTCGGTTGGTTGCATCATTGCCGAGGCCATGCCAAGCTGATGTGCTGTCCCCCGTAGATTAGGGCAGGAATTTATAACTTTACCAGCAAGAATCACGCCATTGTCTCCTCTTTCGGAAATTAATATCCTCAGATCATTATTTTGAGAGTAAGAATTATATCTGGTAATGATAATAACTTGTCTTTTGTGACGTTTCGTTGACAGCTTCTGAACGGTGAAGTCTATATTTTCAATACATTCTGTAGCTCGTTATTCATGGTAATGCCATTGCAGTCAGTTATCATCTCAAACACTTTTGAGGAATTTCCCTGCTAAGGCAAGAGATGATAACAATGTGCGTCACATCCATTAAAGCTGCCATTGATCCATCACGTGAAGTCTTAAGAGGAATGTTCTGCCAGACCAGGTATGTATGTCGGTGGCTGTGGCTTCATTGTACACATCCTCTTCTCCCCTTTCTGGGATGCCTCTTCCCCACGGCCCCCCACCCGATGTCCTCATTCCTCACTCTCACAGCAACTCCAAGAACAGTGAGTCCATGCAGGGGTTAGGGGTGAAGCAGACCAGGACCAAAGGTCGCATCTGTCTCTCAGCGGCCTCTGCATAGCCTGGGACCCACGGTTGTCTTGAATATGTGCTCAGCACAGTGAATAGATAGCACAGCATTATCACTGGTCATTTTCTTCAAGCACATCAAACTTGCCGCTCTGGAGAGGCGGTTCACGCGGCCAGGGCGATCCCTCATTAGAATTTCTACTGCGGATCACCAAGTGCGCGGCATATTAATTTCTTCTGAGACATCACACACACACACACACACACACACACACACACACACACACACACACACACACACACACACACACACACACACACACACACACACACACACACACACACACACACACACAGAATCCCCTTTTGATTGGACTTAATGTGAGTTGATGGGCAGTCTTTCCTCTTTCGACGTAGCATTGCGCTGCTGATGTCTCTTTTTAGAGGTTTCGTCGCACCAAGGAGGAAGGATGAAAGGAGGAATTTTTCCTGTTTGGCAATATTATAAGAACTGCCTGACAATGAGCTGTGTCAGCAAGTTAAACGAATGGGATTGTGCAGGTGCAGGTAATTGCAGGCTAAATCATGATTAAATGCATATCAGAATCCCATCTCATTACACCGTACAATTAAAGTGTTTGTACTTTGGTACAAATTTGCAATTTAACATACCGTATGAGGGTGTTCAAAATGTTCGACGAAACGAGAAGCTCACAATTGTCCAAGGCACGCCAATATATGAATATATTGTTGCAGGAATGGCTTCAGGGGTATAATGGGAATCGTTTAGAATAGTTATTTCATAGTACGTGTTCAGCACAAGTGTATTTCATAAGTGTATACCAAGCAGGTTCAAGTTTGTTCTCGTAAACATCCCCTCTTCTTCCCTTCCAAATGTTCTTTCCTTTAAGCCTCATTTCCTAACCTTTGCGTTCCATGTGGCATTTCCCCGTTGACGAAGCTGTCACTATGTTTTCCATTGAAATGAAAAAAAAAATCAAGTTTCCACGTCGCCTCGATGAGTGAGGTATGGTTTGAGATCCTTTCATGGGTCAGAGACTCTGAGAGGGTGGGGTCAATTTCCACCCTAGAGAGTGGCCAATGGGAATGCCATGAGCACCGTCCTTAGCCCTGTGCCATGGGGAATTAATAAAACACGCGATAGGAAGAAGCTCGCAGTATTGGCTTCTGGTGGCCATCTCTTTCAGTGCTTTCCTTGCTCGTAACCTGCCTTTCCCTTCGGACCTGCTTTCTGCAGGACCTTCTGTCCAGGGAGCGTTTCCTTTATCCCAATCTCTCCTCCGGTGCTTTTCCATTGTCCATCCGCCTGGATTTCTGATGTCCTCATAGCCAGAGGACAGGCTGTTACTTTCAACCTCCGGCAGCGGAGTCTCGAGAACGGGTCGTTTCCCCCAGCCCCACCACCGGAGCAACCACATCTTCCACCTTGTCCTTCTGTCTCACCTCAGTGGGCCTGGCACCTGGCGTAACCACATCCTGGTCCTTGTTTCTATCCTCCTCTTCTTTTCCCTCCTCCATGCTACTCTCCCACTACTTCAACTCTGTCTTCCCCTCATCCTTCTTTACTGTGGAAGTGGGGGTTCAAAACAACAGGTATAGCAGGCACAACTTCCACACTCAACCTTGCGACAACACCCCACCCCCACCCCACCTGCAGATGCATGCATCTTGCTCACATCGCTCTGCAGCAGGAGCAGAAGGTGTGCCTCAGTACAACACAGTGGTTGCAATGCACCTGAGTGGGGCAGTGCTCCCTCAAGTGTCCCAACTGGCAACACTGAGACCAAAACTGTTATTTGCACTGACATAAGTTTACCCAGTTGACCACACATGCATGCTTTAGGCAGACCCACATAAAACACCTGCCCACAGTCCATCCCTACAATGATCCCATTAGGGATGTGTGTGACCGTGCCATCCTCCTTGACCCGGAACTTGGCGCGATACTGTCAAGCCCCAGTCCATATACCCAAATCATTTCGGATAAACCATGGTGGGGTCTTTACATCAACATAATGCGGCAACCAAACTTTTACATCATAACCTGACAAACTCTCTTTGTTGAGGCAAACCGTCACAACCCTCCCATGGTCAGAGAGAGCCTCAACCTCCAATCAGCCAGAGACCCAGTTGACTGAGCGGTTGTCCACCAATGACCACACCCAGAACTGGAAAAGTACATCAAACCCACAGGCCAAGGAGATGAGGCAGAAAAAAATATTCAGCCTCAAACCCCAGCACTTCCAACAATATTGTCTGACCAAATACCTCACTTGTCGGAATGGCTCCATCCTTCGTGCACAATAACCGGACACAATTCTGGTGCCTGCTTGCCATACCGGGGTCTTGGAGAGAGTGGGGACAACACTGGGAAAGAGAGGGGAGGGAGAGAGGTGGAAGTGAGTGAGGCATGAGGCTCCCTTCCTGCCTGGTGGAGGAGACCCGCCAGAGAGGAGGAAAGTCGGGGAAAAGCAGGAAGGGAAAGACAAATGAAAACGTAGGAATAACAGGACAAAAATAATAATAAAAAAAAACAAATAGACAAGATGGAGAAATAAAAATGAGCAGTACAAACACAACAATGCGAACAAGGTGCAAAAAAGGCAAAAACTCATGACTGACATTTCATCTTCTGGCAGCCATGCCAGCCATAATTATAGGCAACCAGGTATGTTCAGCATTTTTATAAATGATCCTAAGCATGCTGGGATGTCATTTGCTTAACACACAGGCCACACTTGCGTGGAAGCCGTTGCTTGGTGTCCATCACTTAGACCTAGGTCACATTTGCTCTACGGCGAGGATACAGCGGCCGTACGCCCTCTGAATTGACAGAAACGTGCGGCGGCTGCATAGAAACTGAGGTGGCCTCAGGGTGGCCCTACGCCGTTTGGCTATATTTTACAGGCCGTAGGGGCGCCGTGGAATTATAGCAAGGAGTTATAACTTTTTTTCATTTCTACGTTCGCCGTAGCAATTCGACAAGCCAAGCTATTACGTAGATGTGTTCCACGTCGACCGTACGTAAGGCGTACGGTGGGCTTGCGTTATTCGTGCGGCTGCCGTAAGCTCTTCTCAATGAAAAATGAATTTTCCCAACCCCCAAAAAATTACGGCGGCCGCACTATTTCCACGGTCGCCGTACGGTGGCCTTGCGGTCTGTGTCACTACCTGCGGGCAACGCAGGGTCGACGCACGGTTCACCTACGCCCGCCATGCACCTACGTACGGCCTCCGTGGCAGTCTGCATCGACCGTGCGTCCACCGTGCGCTACCGCTAGAGATCGGAGTATAGGTGTTTGCCGATGCAGTGGTGCCCCCAGAATCCCAATTTAATTCGTTCCAGGAGGCTGTTCGGATTGCAAAAAGTTCGGATTCCAAAAATATTTTCCCAATAAGAAATAATGAAGTGAATTAATCCCTTCATGGACCCAAAGAAAACCCACTTTCAAGACACTTTAAACTGAAATTCCCCATGTTTAAGGTAAAATAAGATGAGTAAATGACCTTCGGTGGCGGTGTATTGTATGTAAACTGGTACAATCACCACATCCAAAGGTTCACACAGGCTCGAGCTCTGGCCTGGATTCCGATCGCTCTTGCACTCTGCGAGAGCACTGCCCCTAGGGCAGCTCATCAAACATGATGCCCGCAGAACCACAATCACTTTCATCAAACGCATCGAGCTGATGTAATCATGGATATTCCAAATTACAACTGGCTTTGCTGTGAAATTCAATCCTTGCCCGACGGTCCGTCACACCACGTGATCGGATTGCTTTTTTTGTTATTAATTAAAACACAAGATGATTATAAAAACAAACATCACAAATGAAGGTGAAAACACGAGGTAAGGCCTAAGTCACATTTGGCTCGGCGGCCGGAGGGTCTACAAAATGTTCGGGTACTAGCAATTATAAAGCGGCAGCAGTATTTCCACGGTCACCCAATGTAGCAGTCACATATGTTTTTATTTTTCGGGGAGCTGCACGGGGTATTTATAAATTGTGGAGACCGAAAACGTGGGGGTGCCATACGGTCTTTGATTTGATGTCGCACGGTGACCTTAGGGCGTTCCTGCGGTGGCCATAGAATTTTCAAGGCAGACGCAAGGTGCCCGCAAGGCGACTGCAGGGGGACCCTAAGCCGAACGTGCGGCCAGACGGACAGTAACGAATGGGTTAATTTTTTTTTTTTTTAACCAGTTTTTTTTCCCAGCTTGTCGAATTTCTACGGCGAACGTAGAAATGAAAAAAGTTATAACTCCACGTTATAATTCCACGGCGACCTTACGACCTGTAAAATATAGTCATATGGCGTAGGGCCACCCTGAGGCCACCTCAGTTTCTCTGCGGCCGCCGCACGTTTCTGTCAATTCAGAGGGCGTAAGGCCGCCGTATCCTAGCCGTAGAGCAAATGTGACTGAGGCCTAAATTATCGATCGACACATGAGAGATGCTTTCACGAGGACTTCCACTGACGAACTGAATGGACAAAGTGCGAAGATGCGGCTCGAACAGGTGGGGGAGACACGTGAACAAACATGAACGCTACGTTGTGTTCGGTTTTTTAAAATGTATTAGGTTTTGAGGGCAAAATTTTCTCGAAAAAATTGTTCGGATTCCAATTTGTTCAAACAATGGGGCGTTCGGATTCTGGGGGCATCACGGTATATTATAGTTATAGTATATTCAGTTATATACTGGTATATTTTTATTTCAGTAAAAAAAGGAACTGGTATATATACCTACTCGTTACCGTCCGTCTGGCCGCACGTTCGCCTTAGGGCCCCCCTGCGGTCGCCTTACGGGCACCTTGCGGTCCCCCTGCGGTCGCCTTGCGGTCGCCTTAGGGCCCCCCTGCGGTCGCCTTGTGGGCACCTTGCGTCTGCCTTGAAAATTCTATGGCCGCCGCAGCGACGCCCTAAGGTCACCGTGCGACATCAAATCAAAGACCGTACGGTACACCCACGTTTTCGGTCTCCACAATTTCTAAATACGCCGTGCGGCTACCCGAAAAATAAAAACATATGTGACTGCTACATTGTGTGACCGTGGAAATACTGCGGCCGCCCTATAATTGCTAGTGGCCGCAGATTTTGGAGACCCCACGGCCGCCGTAGCAAATGTGATCGAGGCCTTACTCAGGTGTTTCCATTTTGTCATCCACTACCACTAGCCCATATTATGAACCTATTTTGCCATGGATAAAGCGAAGCGTCTGGCATTTTCGAGAGATTGAGTGGAGTACTCACACAAGGTAGTTGAATTTTTATATTTTATTATATTTCTGCAAAGATAGCGAACCATACTCACAGCAACTATCGGGGAAGCCTCTGCGGTGGTTTTACCGACCCCCCCCCCACACACACACACAAACACCCACACACACACCCCACTAACGCAAGTCTGGGGTCAAATATTCCTCATTCTTCCCTGCTGCCCAGATTTGTCAGGGCAGAGTGGTCACCGTCAAAGTGCGGACTGGTCCCCACGGACCGGCCCTTTCCCTCTTGTTTCTCTTCTCATTCTCTCTCTCTCTCTCTCTCTCTCTCTCTCTCTCTCTCTCTCTCTCTCTCTCTCTCTCTCTCTCTCTCTCTCTCTCTCTCTCTCTCTCTCTCTCTCTCTCTCTCTCTCTCTCTCTCTCTCTCTCTCTCTCTCTCTCTCTCTCTCTCTCTCTCTCTCTCTCTCTCTCTCTCTCTCTCTCTCTCTCTCTGTCTCTCTCTCTCTCTCTCTCTTTCTCTCTTTCTCTCTTTCTCTCTTTCTCTCTCTCTCTCTCTCTCTCTTCTCTCTTTCTCTCTTTCTCTCTTTCTCTCTTTCTCTCTTTCTCTCTTTCTCTCTTTCTCTCTTTCTCTCTTTCTCTCTTTCTCTCTTTCTCTCTTTCTCTCTTTCTCTCTTTCTCTCTTTCTCTCTTTCTCTCTTTCTCTCTTTCTCTCTTTCTCTCTTTCTCTCTTTCTCTCTTTCTCTCTTTCTCTCTTTCTCTCTTTCTCTCTTTCTCTCTTTCTCTCTTTCTCTCTTTCTCTCTTTCTCTCTTTCTCTCTTTCTCTCTTTCTCTCTTTCTCTCTTTCTCTCTTTCTCTCTTTCTCTCTTTCTCTCTTTCTCTCTTTCTCTCTTTCTCTCTTTCTCTCTTTCTCTCTTTCTCTCTTTCTCTCTTTCTCTCTTTCTCTCTTTCTCTCTTTCTCTCTTTCTCTCTTTCTCTCTTTCTCTCTTTCTCTCTTTCTCTCTTTCTCTCTTTCTCTCTTTCTCTCTTTCTCTCTTTCTCTCTTTCTCTCTTTCTCTCTTTCTCTCTTTCTCTCTTTCTCTCTCTCTCTGTAATTCTGTCGTGGCCCTGACTTTGTGAAGGTGGGGGTACACCATCCTGGGTGTGGGGGATCTCTGGGTCACTCCTTGGAGATTGATCAGCTGTCTCTGTGCCGCAGGCTTGTTCAAGAGAACTGTCCGTGGCTATACAATAACAACAACATCTAAGCTCACTTATCCTCCTTAATTCAGAAAAGGCTTCCTTTTTGAGTTTAATATTATAATTGTGTTCACATCTTGGTGCATGTCCAATAATCTTTTCATTTCTTGGAGAATGAATATCATTGGTGGAAGTCCGTCAGGTGCTGCATGCTGATTTTGTTGTTGTTTCTTTGCCTCTAATAGTGAAAGCAAATTGGCTGGCAGGAGAACTCAAAGGTAGTGTACAAAGTGCATCATAAGTCGTATTACCCCTTGTATGTATCTGGGACCTGTGGAAATTCCACATAATGTAAAATGTGACTTCAATTTCTCAACACTTCCCACTCCCCCCTCCCCCCAACCAATCTTTTCAGGAACCGCACCCTCCCTCTCCTGAGCCTAAGGCATCAATCCTCTCCCCACTCCAAGCCTTCAACCCCAACCCTGCCCCCCCAACCTCACAGCCCCAAGTCCTCACCCTACCAGCCCAAGGGCATCAATCCCCTTCCCACATCAAGCTTTAAACACCCAACCCATCCATCAAAGTCGCCTGTCCAACTGAGATATGCAGAATCCCGTGAGATATGCAGAAAAGATATGTGACCATGAGCAGATCATGACACGCCACGGTCGCCTGTCCAACTCACAATCCCGTGAGATATTCAGAAAAGGTATGTGACCATTAGCAGGTGATGGCTGTCATGGTTTGTAGAGAGAGAGAGAGAGAGAGGGAGAGAGAGAGAGAGAGAGAGAGAGAGAGAGAGAGAGAGAGAGAGAGAGAGAGAGAGAGAGAGAGAGAGAGATAGAGATAGAGATAGAGATAGAGATAGAGATAGAGATAGAGATAGAGATAGAGATAGAGATAGAGATAGAGATAGAGATAGAGATAGAGATAGAGATAGAGATATGAAATAGATGAAATAAAAACACCAACTGCAGAGTTGAAGGCCAAGATAGAGGCAAACTTGGACATAAGGTGGACAAGGTGGATACAGAAGGAAACTATCAGGAGGAAAAACTGGGAATTTGGAAGGAGGACGGAGTGGGGTGGGTTAACGAGGATGTAAATGATGATGATTTTGAATTGGGGATGATCTGGGAATTTTATTGATAACTCTAATGTCATAGGTCACATGGTATGGCAGCTATATTGTAGTAAAGGAAAAAAAAATTGGACATCTTTCCCTGTGAAACTGCTCAACGAAAAAAAATTGAAACTTGGCATATGTCATCAACTCCCCATGACATCATCATGACATCAGTGAAGTGGTATTCCAGCCACAATTGGTTGAATCAAAATCCATATCCGAAAAATCTGAAACTTCATATATCTGATGTCGTCCCAACGTGAGTGAAGAATTAAATGTATGACATCGTCCGTCACGTGGCTTGGTAGCCAAAAAAAATCTTCTGACATATGATCGCCTCGTTATGGGGAATACAGTTTGAAATATTTTCATATTCACCTTCATTGACGCAATTTAGCCTTAATGTGCACTAAAGCGTTTTGTGAAATATTCCAATAATTAAACGATCGACATGATAAGAGAGACTCTTGTCTGTCTGTCTGTATGTTGCCATTTTTTTCAGATGTGGCAGAACGGATCTTCATCATACTTCTCGAGGTTCATCAGTTAGTGCTGCGGAATGTTTTAGGCAAAAAGCCTTTTTGAGATTTTTGAAAAAAAAAACAGTTGGAAATGTTTTGGATTCATTTGTTTTAATCACTCTGTTGTGCCTACCATATTCTTTAGTCGGTGTCGGGAAGTGTTTTAGACCCTCCCCGTAAAAAAATAGATTTTTAAAAAAAGATTCTTCAAAATGCCAACAGGATTTAAACAGCACTGGGCAATGCCAGGTATCTCTGCTAGTAATCAATAAAGCTACGGATAATGTCAATGTATGTGACGTAAGAAGGTGCATGGATTTTTATTTATTTATTTATTTATATGCAGGCTGTGGTTGCTTGCTGCATTATTTTCTGGGGACGAGGCTGAGCTGCTAATGCAGTGCCCCTTATTACAAGTAAGCTGGTACTCATTTTGCCAGCCTTGGAAGGACGACAGGCTGTCAACCCACCTCGTGTTAATTCACCTGATCAACAGGGGCTTGAACTTAAAACTGTAAGAACTTAAGCTAGTCACCTTTGCCATTAAGCCAACACCAGGCCTGGGTGCATGGATGACGTGGTTATATGGGGCCATAATAATAGTGGGCTATAATAGTTAGATTGTTAAGTTAACATTGGTATTTTTGTTCAGAATAAGTGCACGAGGAGAGACTATACGTTCTCCCGAGTGCCGTTCTCGTTATTTTTGTGTTTCCGGGTCATGAACCTGGCTGGGTTCATGTCTGGGTTGGACGAGATGACGTCTGGGTTGCGTGGTTGGTGGAGTTACCATTAGGTATTGTGCATGTGTGGGTGTGTTGCTGGGGACTTAGCGTTGTTTTTTGCTCACCTTATCTAGTTGCTTGCACCATCCAATTTTTGCCATTTATATCAGGGGTGTGTATTGTGTGGGTATGTCCACAATCTTCCCAGTTAGACCACCCTCTCTGCTCTTGAGGTGCCATGCTTCCAGTAACAATCTGTGTCGTTTGTTGGATGTTGTGTCTCGGACATGGGTCACATCAAAGTTCGATTCTCATCTGCCTATTTCATGTGATACACGTATTAGCAAGCATGAAATACATGTAGGGGTAACACGACTTATGATGCACCCTGTACATGCCTCTGAGTTGTCTAATCTGGGTTTGAATCTTGACCCGTCTATTAACTCCCACTTTCATGCTTCTCAAACGTGGCGTTTCATCGAAGAATTCCCCATTCGTTTAAAGCAAACTTTAAACTCACAGTAATAACTGAAAGCATTTGCTTATCGACATGAAAGACCCCACAGAACATTTCAGAATGAAAAGGCCATTGTGTGCAAGCAATAACTTTCTGGAGCACACTGGGGGCTGGCAGCGCCATCTAGTGGCATTGCATTCTCCCCTTTTCAAAGTGGGGTTATATTTTATGGAGACTTCCACCCCCTTTCCTCCCTCATCCCTCCATAAAATGCCAAACCATGGGGTTTGTCCATTTTCTATCCTCTAAATGCTGAGCATCAAGCATGGAAGGAAGTTGTACCATTTTAAGTCTTTGGTATCATAAGGCCAATGTCAGAATAGAATTGCCAATCTCCTCCCAGACTCATAGCAGATACCCGAACCACAATGCCACGGAGTCTGGTAATGTCACAAGTAGCACAGGTTGTGCAATTTATTAGTATTGGTGAAAAACCTATCCTTGTTGAGAGGTAAGTTCCTCGAGAATTGTGATTTGGATGACTTGTAATATCCATCACCACTGGGAGCAGCGCTATATGATAACACATTTACAGAGAAAATTGGGGTGTACCCCCCAAACCGAACACCTGGGATGATGACTTCTTCCCCTCATAAAACCTTCCCGTGCAACCCCCTCTTACAACCACAGTTTTCAAGTCATTCTGTCCAATAACTCAGGAGTGCATATAAGTCAAACACACAAGCATAGCACAATTCTTGTGAAATCGAAAGAAACAATAGTTGCCATGGAAACATCAATTTAGTAATTTTGAAAATTTCACATATCAAGTGTTTTACATGAATGAATGCCATTTTTGGGGTTCATACAGTTTGGTTCATGCATAACAAATTTGGTTGATTCATTTTCTAATTGCAGCCTAATAGGTGTTTTACATGTTTTAGATGGCCTTGACCTTTGACAAAGTTTGACCAAATTATCCTAATATATACTACACATACATACAAATAAGCTGCCGAAGTTTGAATTAAATACCTTTAAAAATTACTGAGGTGTGGTAATTATAAATTCACAAAAACGCCCATTTGATTATAACAGGGTGAAATTGTCATGGAAACCGTTGAGATGCCAAAAAGGCTAAATCGATCGTTCTGATCTTTGGTGAAATTGGTCTGTAACCAAATATGCAAATCCCGTTCAATTTTCCCAATAAATTCAGTGACCCAACATGCAATTTCTGTTCAACCGAGCAGAGTACTCACGCTCTGGGTGGGTAGAGATTGTGCGTTACTTGCTGAAACGAGAACGGCACTTGGTGGAGTGCAGATAGTCTCGCCTTGAATGCTCATTCAGACCAAAAATACCATCGCTAACTGAATATGCAACGACAGGGTGTCCCACAAAAATGTACTCACTCTTTAAATGATAATAAATGCGTTGTTTATTGAGTGAGAAACAAGATTAATGGTTTAATGTATAAATGGATAAATGCATGTTTACAAATGTTCAAACTGATGACCATCACGTTCCAAACACAGCCGATAACGCGGACCAATGGATTCATCAGCGTTACGAATCATTTCATTTGGAATTGCAAGACATTGTCTTTCTATTTCCTCTTTCAGCTCATCGACTGTTGCTGGTTTTGAGCCGTAAACCTTATCTTTGAGATATCCCCATAAAAAGAAGTCCATTGGAGTGAGGCCTGGGGAACGCGCAGGGAATTCAACACGACCTCTTTGACCAATCCCTCGGTTCGGAAAAGTTGCTTCGAGATAGGCCCTTACATCACGGTGGTAGTGGGGAGGTGCTCCATCTTGCTGAAAGTAAATCTCTTCGTCACCAAATATCTCTTCGACATGTGGACCGACGGATTCCTGCAGCAAGTTTAAGTAAACATCCCCAGTGACAGTTTGGTCAAAAAAGAATGGCCCAAGGATGCCCAATGCTGATATCCCACACCACACACTAACCCCTGGTAAGTTTAAATGGTGTTCCATAGTAACATGCAGATTTTCAGGAGCCCAGTAGATGCAATTGTGTCGGTTAATTGAGCCATTTAACTTGAAGCTGGCCTCATCGCTCCAAACAATTTTGGATGGAAATGCTGCATCTTCTTCGCATTTGCCCAGGTACCACTCACAAAATTCAGCTCTCCAGTCAGGATCGTCTTCATTTAGAGCGTGGATTAATTTTGGAATGTAACTTTTCCAATTAATTCGCTTCAAAATGCGATGGGCGCTTGATTTTGGGATTCCTGTCTCACGAGCCATTTGCTGTACAGATTTCCGTGGGGATCGGTGGAGGGTTTCCAGCAATTGATTTTCCTTTGCGGGGGTGGTTGATAACCGTGGTCTTCCTGAACGCTCCTTTTGGACGTCATGCACAGTTCCATTTGTTTCAAACTTATCTCGGATGCGAGCAATGGTGCGTCGCATTGGTGGATCTTTGTGAAAATGTCTTCTAAAATGTCTTTGCTCTTCCATGATGTTTTCGTGCTTCCAGTAGCACTTTATGATAAATTTTCTTTCTTCAAAACCTAGTCGTACTTCTGCCATTATTATGGTCAATATGATCTGAAAATAAATGAAAAAATTCAATGAGTTATGAGGAGCCAAAATGTGAGTACATTTTTTGGGACACCCTGTATTATGGCCCACTGCTATTGTAGCCCACATACCCATTTCATCCATGCACCCTATTATGTCACATACATTGCCATTATCCGTAGCGTTATTGATTAAATTATTGATTAATTATTAGGATATTTAACAACCACTTTTGTGCATGTTCAGACAATATTGCATCAATGAAGGTGAATATGAAAAAAAATTCAAACTATATTCCCCATGGCTAGTCAATCATATATATGAAGTTTTGTATCAATCTGTGAAGTGGTTCTGGAGAAGAATATTTCAACATTTTTATATTCAATCCAATGTGGCCACTAGACTACGTGACTCATGATGAAATAAATTTAATTATTCGCTCAAATCGGGTCGTATATGAGACATGAAATTTCAGATTTTTAGAAGAAGGATTTGGATTCAACCAATTATGGGTGAGTATGGAGAAGAAGATTTTTGAAGGAATTTACATGATTTTCCCAAAAATTGAACAAGGTGACCACTTTGACACAGTTCTGATCATGGGTCGGCATGGTCTCCGCAATTTAACACCAGGATCCTATCCAAATATTGAAATACAAATTTGGTAGCATTCTGACTGGTGGGTCTGGAGAAGATTTTTGAAGCAATTTCCACGATTTTCCCAAAAATTGAATAAGCAGGCCATTTCGACACACTTCCGGTCACATGATCGGCATGACCTCCACAAATTAACATCCCCACTGGGAGGCGCCCACCCTCGCCTAATGTTGCAACCCAAATTTGGTAACATTCTTACTGGTCGGTTTGGAGAAGAGTTTTGGAGGAATTTACGTGATGGCCATTTTGACACACTTACGGTCACATGATCGGCATGGACTCTGCAATTTAACATCAGGACTGCAATCCTCATTACCAGTCAGGAGGGGAACGTTGCTGCTAAATTTCAGCCAATCGGCCCAGTGGTTTTGCTGGAGAAGTTGAAATAGGACACAGACGGACGGACAGTGCGTGATGACATTACCTTAAATTCCAGATAAGTTAAAAAGGAAAATACAAATATTGAATTACATCAACTGGCAGGACTAATAATGTTAAAATATAATACCAAATTGCAAGCATTATACTGAGAGCTCTCAGAATACAATAAAGAGTCTGTGGAGAACTTGACAGTGAACATGTACGTGTTACATTGTGCAATAGAAGCATAGATCTGCATAGAAGATGAGGAAGATGAGGTGATGACAGGTTATGCCCAAGATATACTGGGCATAACCAGTCATCACCAGAACATCAGGTGTCAGAAGACCCCAGATGGCATCAGTTATATAAGTGCAACAACAGCGGAGTGAATCTAAATTTAGCAGGTGCCTAACTATGCTTTCCCACAATCCAAAATAATAACAAAATACTGATTTCAGGACGTTCCACTTACAGGATTTCTTATGACTTTTTATATGTCATAGAGGACATGCTCCTAGGTATGATGCAAATAAGAGAACTTTTGTTGAAATTTGTTTGAAGTCATGGTAAATAATACCTGTAATACTATAATTACCCCATGCACCAGAAGTGAAAAGCAGGGTTAAGGAATCATAAAGAAATTAGATGCAGCTGGGGGCCATACAGCCCATCATGCCTGCACCACATCAACACTGCACCAATTTATCAACACCAAATCAAAATAAGAAAATGCCCAAAAAAAACCACACAACACCCCTTGACGAGTCCCTCACCAACCCTCCATACACATGTACACAGCCACCCATCAATGCTCAAGTGACCTCAAAGTCCTGTCAACATCCCCATACCCCTCTATCTCCAATACTTCCAGGTACCTAATTCCAATTTAAACTTATCTACTGTTTCTGTTGCCACTACCTTTCCAGGGAGACATTCCCTGCATGAACTACTCTCTGAGTAAAAGTCCCCTGCCATACTACCGTATTAACTCTTCTCTTCTTTCCGCTAAAGCTATGGCTCCTGGTCCTATCACTGTCCATTCTGCTGAATAATAATTCTGCATTTATTTTATCTATGCCTTTCATTATCTTAAACATCTCGATTATATCTCCTCGAAACCACCTCCTTTCTCGTGCATAAAGCCCTGTCTCCTTCAGCCACTTCTCATACCTCTAGTATCTGGTAGCCCTGTGCTGGAATCAATCTAGTAGCCCTGTGCTGAACCCTCTAAATGGCAGCGACATCCTTCCTGAGTCGTGGTGACCAAAACTGCACACAATATACTAGATCCGGCCCTCACTAAATTCCTATACAATGTTAACACCACCTCTTTTGATTTATAAATGATCCCTCTCCGAATACATCTGAAAACCCTATTTATTTTACCGATAGCTGTCTGGCACTGTGATGCCTGCTTACCTCCCATATCCATTACCAACCCCAGATCCTTCTCCTGTGTGACATTCCCCTAACTTACCCCTTGCATCATGTAATCTCTATTGTCATTTTTTTTTTTTTTTTACATCTTATCAGTTTGTGATCGAGAAACAGCCGATTTAAATCGAATGTTGTACATTTTGAACACGAATCGGAACATCAATAAGAAGACAAGTGTTTTGTTTTTACTGAACATTGGCTCTGAATTCATCCCGATCGCGTATGCGCAGAGATGAGTGAGATGATATTTTTACCGCCTGTCTGGTAGTCAAACAAAATTGAAAATCATTCCAAACAGGAAACCCTCTGTTTTTTTTAAGGACGTCATAAAGGACACATACAGCAGGTACGAATAACTCATGCCACATGCTAGATATGGTGGTGTAATAGACGCTGGGTAATATGGAAGTA
>NC_140971.1:29854329-29904329 GCF_056783735.1 Eptatretus burgeri
CTACCCCCTCACAGATTCCTCGCACATAGGCCTCCTTGTCCACCCTCAGTGCACGTACAGTTTTACGCCTCAGCTCCCTGAACAGCTCAGCTCTGCCATTCAGCCTGGCCCTGCGACTCTGGTCAATGGTATCCAGTGTCCCTTGAGAGACAAAATTTTTCTTTGCCCTGCGGTGAACTCCAAGGCATCCACCGGCAACATCAAGGATGGTGGTCTTGAAGGTGCTCCACAACTCTTCAGGACCCCCAAAGCACCCAGACCCCCAAGTGTCCACTCAGCCTGTTCGCAAACTCCTCAGCTACTCTCTCATCCCTGAGCTTGGCAACATCCAGCCTAGGCTGGGATGGTACCATTCTCCAGGATTTAAGGTGCAGCTTTAGAGTTGCTACAACAAGCCTGTGGTCAGTATTGAGGAACTGAGCACTCCGGTAGACCCTGCAGTTCTGGATCATCCTCCAACGAGCGTCAATGAGGACATGGTCAATCTCCTTTGCCACACCGCCAGCGTTGGAATACCAAGTCCAGCGATGAGTTGCAGGGGCGTTGAAAACCATGAACCAGCCACCTAAGTCCATGACTTCTTGCAAAGTCAAGGAACTTAGTGCTATTCTGGTTCATAGTTCCTGACCCATGGGGACCAACACACACCTCATAACCATCCCTATCAGTTCCAGTCGATGCATTGAAATCCCCCAAGACTAGAAGTGTATCTCGTCTGGGGCACTGATCAACCACAGATTCGAGTGTGGCGTAGAATGCATCCTTCACGGTAAGATCACTCGCCTCAGTCGGAGCATAAATAGAGACCAGGGAAATGACACCTAAGGAGTGACGAATCCTTAATCTCATGATACGCTCGTTGACCGGTGTTACCTCAATTATCATTGGGGTCAGCTTATTGGACACAGCTACAGCAACTCCTTGGGTATGGTAACCATCAGAGCGACCAGACCAATAGTAGGTGTAACCACCCACCATTATCTCGCCGCAATCCGGTCTCCGAACCTCAGAGAGAGCTGCAATCCCGATGTCCAAACGCTTGAGCTCAGATGATAACAGAGACAGGTGATCATCCTCTCTTAGGGATAGGACATTCCAGGCACCCACCCGAAGGGACCGCCTCAGGTTAACCCAAGGAGACCGCCGTCTGGTGGACGACACCTCAGCACCACTCCGACACACTCTCCCGCAATCTGACCCAGGGATGTTACCCCGTGGTTTCCCTCCTATCAAAGATTGGGGGTCCCGAAGGCTTTGCCCCAATCCCATCATCCGGTGAGCTGCCCTGCGAAGGGAAGCTGCACAGGAGGTACTCCCACGGAGTGGGTTTTCAGATTTTTTTGCGTTTTTGCGTTTTGCGGAATGAAGCGTTTTTACGGTGGCTGGAGTGCAAATCCTGCCACCAACCTCCTAATAAGAAGTAACCCAACTGCAGGAGGACGTCCGCAGACACAGTTGGGCACTAGATATGGATGGCCGTTGGCTCACAAGGAGCTCCTCCGCCCTTTGACAGGTTTTGTTTTTAATCCTGCTGGGTGTCCATATCCAAACACCCTCCTCACCAGAAAACCTGGTGGGGGAGACGGTTTAGTCGCCGACAACCCGACCATGGAACAGGTTAGTACAGGTTTACATGGTACCTGTAGCAGGTCACAGATCGAACCTGACCTGACAATAACATCCATATCCCTGTATGTAATTTATTGATGTGAAAAAGTGTCAATGTGTTAAGATCGTGTGGATGAGAGAAGGTAAAGATCCTTATATTATGCTTTTGAATAACTGAGAAAATGAGTGTAGTTTATTTTTTCTAGAGCGTGCCCAGACAATGTTACAATAGGTTAAGTAAGGGTGGTTGGGGTATTGTAGAGGGAGAATAAAATACAACAAGGAAGGAAAGTACAAAGTTTAGACAATACGCCCATGTTTCGAGAAATAATAATCAAAGCAATTGATGAAATATAATTAGTCCAATTCAGTTTGTCATCCAATGCTACGTCATCTTGTAAATATCACTTGTGTATAAAGTTTTCACTTGCATTAATTAATCACTCAAACTCCTCTCGGAAACCTTGTCATGTGAAAGCAGAATGTTTTATGATAGTATGTTCAATGGAGGTGGTTTGAGAGGGGAAGGGAGAGTGGAGAATCCAGGAGAGGGGTTGGGGTGGTTGCACATCAACTCTTGAAAGCATTTAGTGGTGAAAATGTTACGCATCCTTAAAAAGGAGATTACGAACAAGAAGCATTGAACGGCAGGCAAAAGAGGAAAGCGTCTCTTGCTGCTGAGAGCACCATGACCTCTTCTGTTACGTCGGCGATCGGAGTTAAACAGCAGATTGACGTCAAACAATGCAAAAAAGTTTGTCGTGTCATGAGAAAGGGCAAATTAAGCCAACATGCTTCAGCAACAAATGTCCAGTGCCTTGGCAGCCTCCAATGGATTTGCCAATTTGCTTATAGTGTTATATTGGTACAATCACAGTGAAAGCATGTGATAGAATCATCAAATAACATAATAATCAAAGCACAGTGAAAACGTACATCGACTCATGGATTGCTGCTTCGCAAAGTGCAGTGTCCCTCTAATGGACAATAATCTGGGTGTCTGACAGTTAATATTAATTTGTGTTCGCTAAAGATCCCATAATGCTTTTAATGGAGAGTAGGCATGTTATCACCGGCACTCTGAAAAAAAAATCCAAATTCATGCTCAATCAGCTTCAATAAAACGCCAAGACTCTGCATCCAATTCATGAAATACTTGGGTCATACACTTTCCCCGGCTGACCCCACAAGATGGTAGGAATAATTAGAGACATTCAAGAAGGATGGTACTAGGTCAGTGGCAGCATTTTTTTTATCAAGGGGAATCCAGAAGCTTTCGTTTTAGAAAGGCAGTCTTTATGTATGTATCACATATTTATGCCTGATGAGCAATTAAATCCAGTGTCAACCCTCCCCACCGCCCCCATCCTCTACAACGTGTAGCACAAGGTGGGGTTTAGCAATTGGTTCACTCTGTCTGTCTGTCTGTCTGACAGACGTCAGTCGATGATCGAGGAAGTACTTGTTTTAAATTGAATTTTATATCTTGAACACTGTAAAAAATCAATTGGAACACAAACCTGCAGTTTCGCAGTGCTTTGGTTATGAATTTGGCAAATTGTACGGAGTCTCGTTCCAAGCACACATGCACACTCGTGGTGTAGCAATTGTTTCAGTCAGTCTGGCAGTCAAACAAAATTGAAAATCATTCCAAAACAAAATTTTGGGGACGTCATAAAGCAGGAATAAATAACTAATTACGTAGAAGAGACGGATCAGCGGCGGCGGTAAACCTCCGATTCAAATGTTTGTTTTGTTTTTCTCTATCACCTTTAAAAACTTTTATTTTTTTTCAATTGAATTATATGTTTGAACACTGTCAAACACAAATTTGTTTGCAATTTTAAAAAAGCTCCGGTTCATAGCACTTGGGCAAAATTGGACACAGTCTCAACCAATCATATTTGCCGCGCGTTCTGACAACGAGATTCAGACAAAATTTTGAAGCTAGCAATGCAATCACAGACATAATCAAACGGAACACCAAATACTGCATTAGATTGATCAGAAGAAACCCAAAGAAGTAAAGACCAAAGATCAGCCGCTGCTCCACTGCCCTCAAACCGATCCAGGTGCGGCCAAGTGAGTCCCACAGAAAACTTTCTACAAGAATTCACTTCTCCCTAGACAGACAGCTAAAGAGAGCAATAAAGAGTAATAGAGATAAAAGAAAAGAAAAAGCAAAAATTAGAATGAATATAGAGATTAAATGTCTCTGTTTAAGTCCAAAAGATTTTTGTTTCAGTGCAACTTTTTCTCAAAGATCGTTCCAAAAGCGTCAGTTTCTCTGAGAGGAGTTGGCATAAGGTTCAACTCTGGACTGTTCCATTTGACCCATCGGCTTCGTATGGTTGCCATTGCGCCTTATTATTCAAAGTTCACGAACAAAGCTAATCTAGATCGTGCTTGGAAACGCAAAGCAAGAGTTTAGAAGATCTTTCACATGTTCTTTTTCTCAAGACTGGCTGGGGTGAGGTGTAATTTGAACTCAAGTTTTGACAGTCTCATAACGACAAAACCCATTGTTTCACCGCCTCATCGTTTAAGGACGGTACGGCAAAACTATCCAACATAACTATTCTTAAGAGGTGGAACGACTATCTGGCATGTTGGTGATGGTTTTGATCGATACTCTATTCGATGTGTAATTAAAGGCTATTTTCCTTCCACATCACAGATGTATTATAAATAACAGTTATAATCCCGAGCTATGGGAATGAAAAATTTTGAATTTCAGAAGTTCAATGTGTATTTCACCGGCCTCGGTGGCATAATGTTTGGAGTGTGCGCTCTGAGTCAGTGAGGTCGGTGGTTTCGATCCTGGTTGAGCCACATCAAAGACTTTAAAAATGGTATATGTTGCTTCCTTGCTTGAAACTCAGCATTTAAAAAGGATCGAGTATGGACAAACAACCATAAGTTGGTAATACGAGTAGTAGTGCAGGCATTAATGGGCTAAATAGCCTCCTCCTGCGTCTCAGTTCCTTAAAAAGGAACTCATATTATTATTACTTGCATGTGCAAACAGTGTGTTTGGGGAGGGGGAATGTGAGATTGGAGGAGTCAGAAGGTGAGAGTAGCATATTTCCCTAAATATAGTCTCTGGTTGTTTTAGATATAGTACAAGGTAGTAGAAAATTACATCATTTGTATTCTATCAACATATCGTTAGGACAGAAGATGAACTCATTAAAATGGTAGTAAGTTTTGAGACAAATTAAAAATAGGCCATCAGGCAGGCCAAAGAAAACGTGGCAGGAATGTGTGAACAACGACATAAAAAGAATAGGTCTGAAGAAAGAAGATGCAAATGAAAGAACAAAATGGAGATATGCTATCAACCGACCAAAAAAAAAAGTTGTTATATGAATATAATATAATATAATATCACAAGCACCGTTTAATGTCTCTCTGGCAAACACATCACTAATTTCCTTTCTCCTTTGGAACTCTTTGCCTTCCCTTGGATGAAAACGAATGCTTTGAGAAAAGTTTTACAGTTTAGAGTTGCTTTTTAAAATTTTATTATTATTATTATTAGTCTGCTACTGGTTTCACTGCAGGAGACAATCGGTTTGATCTCCGTCTGTCTTTCTCACCTGTGGTTTTCAGACTTTCTCCCATCCCCTTTAACATATGCAACTGAAACTTGGTACATGGCTTTACTATGATATTATGATAAGTTGGTGCCTGTGGACATGGCTTGGCTCGTGGTGAGGTGGATCAGTTTGGCAGGCTGGGCTGCGTTTTGTCCTTGGGCCTGTGGACACAGCTCGGCCTGCGATGAGGTGGAACGGTTTGTCGGGGAGGGCTGTGTTTCACCCTTGTGCCTGTAGACATGGCTTGGCCTGCGGTGAGGTGGAGCGGTTCTGCTGGGAGGGCTGTGTTTCACCCTTGTGCCTGTAGACATGGCTTGGCCTGCGGTGAGGTGGAGCGGTTCTGCTGGGAGGGCTGTGTTTCACCCTTGTGCCTGTAGACATGGCTTGGCCTGCGGTGAGGTGGAGCGGTTCTGCTGGGAGGGCTGCGTTTTATCCTTGGAGTTGTGTGGACACGGTTTGGCCCGTGGTGAGGTGAAGCATTTCGGCAGTGTGGGATGCATTTCTTCCTTGTGCCTGTGGACACAGCAAGGCCCACGGTGAGAGGGACTGGTTTGGTGGATAGGGCTGTGTTTCGCCCTTGTGCCTGTGTACACGGCTCGGCCTGCAGTGAGGTGGAGCGGTTCTGCTGGGAGGGCTGTGTTTCACCCTTGTGCCTGTAGACATGGCTTGGCCTGCGGTGAGGTGGAGCGGTTCTGCTGGGAGGGCTGTGTTTCGCCCTTGTGCCTGTGCACACGGCTCGGCCCGCGGTGAGGTGGAGCAGTTCTGCTGGGAGGGCTGCGTTTTATCCTTGGAGTTGTGTGGACACGGTTTGGCCCGTGGTGAGGTGAAGCATTTCGGCAGGGTGGGATGCATTTCTTCCTTGTGCCTGTGGACACAGCAAGGCCCACGGTGAGAGGGAATGGTTTGGTGGATAGGTACACGGCTCGGCCTGCAGTGAGGTGGAGCAGTTCTGCTGGGAGGGCTGCGTTTTATCCTTGGAGTTGTGTGGACACGGTTTGGCCCGTGGTGAGGTGAAGCATTTCGGCAGGGTAGGATGCATTTCTTCCTTGTGCCTGTGGACACAGCACGGCCCACGGTGAGAGGGAGTGGTTTGGTGGATAGGGCTGTGTTTCGCCCTTGTGCCTGTGTACACGGCTCGGCCTGCAGTGAGGTGGAGCGGTTCTGCTGGGAGGGCTGTGTTTCACCCTTGTGCCTGTAGACATGGCTTGGCCTGCGGTGAGGTGGAGCGGTTCTGCTGGGAGGGCTGTGTTTCGCCCTTGTGCCTGTGCACACGGCTCGGCCCGCGGTGAGGTGGAGCAGTTCTGCTGGGAGGGCTGCGTTTTATCCTTGGAGTTGTGTGGACACGGTTTGGCCCGTGGTGAGGTGAAGCATTTCGGCAGGGTGGGATGCATTTCTTCCTTGTGCCTGTGGACACAGCAAGGCCCACGGTGAGAGGGAATGGTTTGGTGGATAGGTACACGGCTCGGCCTGCAGTGAGGTGGAGCAGTTCTGCTGGGAGGGCTGCGTTTTATCCTTGGAGTTGTGTGGACACGGTTTGGCCCGTGGTGAGGTGAAGCATTTCGGCAGGGTAGGATGCATTTCTTCCTTGTGCCTGTGGACACAGCACGGCCCACGGTGAGAGGGAGTGGTTTGGTGGATAGGGCTGTGTTTCGCCCTTGTGCCTGTGTACACGGCTCGGCCTGCAGTGAGGTGGAGCGGTTCTGCTGGGAGGGCTGTGTTTCATCCTTGTGCCTGTGGACATGGCTCGGCCTGCGGTGAGGTGTAGCGGTTCTGCTGGGAGGGCTGTGTTTCGTCCTTGTGCCTGTATACACGGCTCGGCCCGTGGTGAGGTGGAGCGGTTCTGCTGGGAGGGCTGCGTTTCATCCTTAGAGTTGTGTGGACACGGTTTGGCCCGTGGTGAGGTGAAGCATTTCGGCAGGGTAGGATACATTTCTTCCTTGTGCCTGTGGACACAGCACGGCCTACGGTGAGAGGGAGTGGTTTGGTGGATTGGGCTGTGTTTCGCCCTTGCATCTGTGGACTGTGTTCGTCACATGGTGAGGTGGAGGGGTTCAGCGGATTGGACTGTAATTCATCCTTGCACCTGTGCCATGGGATGGCCGTAGCTGGTTCATTCTTGTGCCTGTGCACTCTGTTTGACACGCGGTGAGGTGGAGTGGTTCGGCGGGGCAGAGTGCATTTATTCCTTGGGCCTGTGGACTCGGCTCGGGTTTTCCCTCGTGATTCTGCCCTCCATGGCAGGGTACTGGCAGAATGAGAGTGTGAAGCTTGGCAGAGAGTCCGAAGGAGGAGGATTGCACATGAATGATGAGGAAGCCGATGGGTCTGAGGAACACAAGGGAATCGAGGGTCGAACTGAGGGGCGGGAATTGAGTGTTAAAAGCATTGACTGTGTTTACTTTAAAAATTTTGACCTTTTTATCTTTAGTGAGGGAGGAGTGAGTCTGGTGAGGGAGGAGTGAATTAGGTGGGGGAGAGTAGTCGAGTGTTGAGGGTGAAAATGAGGACAAGGGGGTGGAGGCGAGCAGCGAAAGAGGTGTGTGTGTGTGTGTGTGTGTGTGTGTGTGTGTGTGTGTGTGTGTGTGTGTGTGTGTGTGTGTGTGTGTGTGCGCGCGCGCGCGCGCATACATGATGTGGACAGTCGGCTGGAATTGTAGGTCCAGAAGGTCAGCCAGGGCAGCGCTGCTGATTGATGACCTGAAAGTCCCAAATTATCCAAGATGGTACTAGCTGGTAGTGAGGGATGGGATGGCCATTGCTTGTTCATTTTTTCAAAAGTGGGAAAGTCACAAGTTTACATGTAAGAGTGGACACCACAGAACATAATTGGATTTGGTGGTGGTGAGGAAGCGACAGTTGTGGAGGGTTAAGGATTGTAAGGCAGTGGCAGGAGAGCATGGTACCACCCAGCACAAGCTTCTGGTGTTTGGGGTACAGATGGAGAAAAGGAGGGAGGTTAAGAGCTTTAAGGGTCAGAAGATTATCAGGTGAGAGATGTGTCAGGGAAACGTCCTCATTGAGTACAAGGAGAGGTTGAGGGCTAGGTATGAGCAACATTGTGAAGAAATGGAATGTTTGGAGGAGTGAAAGAAGTAGGGAGAGGTGTTTAGGTGAATTGCAGAAGTTTGGTGTGGAAGGACGTCAGGAAGGGGTGTATCATTGAGGAATAGAATCCAGGTATGGTGGATGGAGGAGGTAGCAAAGGCAGTTGGTGAAAAGAAGGAAGTTTGGAAGAGTATGGAGAAGAGTATGGAGAAGAGCAAGGAGAGAGGGAGAAATCTGGATGCAGAGTTGCTGCACCTGTATGGGCAGAAGAAGAAAGCAACGAGAAGCTGTGGAAGAGCGATGAATGATATGGAAGAGGAGGTGTACAACAAGTTGGAAGAGGATGGTGGGAGGAAGCTGATATATAATTTGGCTCATGGCAGGGATGAGGATGGGAAGGACATGTGGGGAGGGGGGGGGACAGTGATTATGGATGGTGGTGTAAGGCTAGTGACAGGGGGGCAGTATTGAAGGTGTGAGAAGGATATTTCAAACACATGTTGAACCGGGAAGGAAGCAGCAGCGAGCTGGAGCTACTGTGTTATGTAGAGGGGGAAAGTGGAGTTGGTGGAGATCACAGAGGAGGAAGTGCAGCCGGCATTGAAAAGGATGAAGATGGGAAGTGCGAACAGCATTGATGCGGTGTGTACTGAGATAATTGCAGCAGAAGAAATTGGAATCAGTTGGACAAAGAGGCTGTTGAATCTACAGTATGTATGAGTGAGGGTTCATTTCCAGAGGATTGGAGGACAGGGTTAATTGTGCCGATATAGAAGGGGAAAAGTGATGTTCAAAATCCGGAGAAGTACAAGGACATTACACTCTTAAGTCATGTCATGAAGGTGCTGGAGAGGGTTCTGGATGGGAGGACAAGGAAGAGTGTGGAGATCAGAGAAGAGCAGCTGGGGTTCAGAAGGGGTAGTGGGATGATGGATGGGATGTTCATGTTGAGACAACTGGTGGATTAAGAGGTTGGAGGTGCAAGGTGAGATGGCATTGGAATTTGTGGACCTTGATTTGTGCACGTCGGGCTTCAGAGAAAAGAAATGAATATCATGCTTGAGGGGAACGAGATTAGGCAGGGAAATAGGTTTGCGTATCTGGGAAGGACAGTGACCGGGGATGATAAGTCCGTGGCATTGGTATGGTGGAGGATTCAGGCAAGTATGAATGTGTGGAGGAGGGTGGATGAAGCAATGGCAGATAGAAAGGTATCAAGAAAATTGAAAGGGAAGGTTTTGATGTCGTGTGTAACGCCGGCCTACCTTTACGGTCTGGAGACGGTGGCACTGACAGAGAAACAACAGAGGCTGCAGGTTTGTGAGAACAACTGGGTCAGGAAGATTGTGGGAGTGAAGAGGGTGGATAGAAGTAGGATGGATGTACTGAGGGAGGAGATTGGTGTGAAGATGAGCTTTACGGGAAGGTTTGTGAAATGTCGGCTGAGATGGGGTGAACACTTGGTGCGATTGGGGAAGAGAGAATGGCAAAGAAATCAAAGAGGTTGAGGGAGCAAGGTAAGAGGAAAAGAGGTAGAACGTGGTTGAAATGGGAGAATTGTGTGAGGATTGATATCCTTAAGGTAGGGGTGGTTGGAGAGTGGAGAGTGTTGACTGAGGACAGAGGGAGGTGGAGGAGTATCGTGGTCAAGGCAGGGCAGAAGCTTGGTTCCATCGGACCTCACCCCTTAAAAAGGGAAGAGGAGGAGGAGAAAACGGAACAAGTTCGAGTCTCCTGGTGTTTCATCAATTTTTCACAGCTATACCGTTTTTGGTTTGAGAAATATCACATTGGTAGGGGACATGTACTGCAAAGCAATTTTTGCTCTTGTTATCTGATGCAACACTGACGGTGGCATTTTTCTACTTTGTCTTGCAATATGTGCATCGTTTGCAACGCTAACCCTAACCCTAACAATTCACGATCTGCAGCCTTGGGTAATTCTGCACTCGAACTGCACTCTTGTTTGTCTGTTCGGGCATGTCCTGTAATGCTGATTACTTGAATAATCTCTGGGGCACTTTACCGTTTAAGTGTTCGTTCTTCGAAACCGAGAAGATGGGTTTCTATGAACACAGGACTGAAGAATTATCTTTGTGCTCTGGCTTTTCATGCTTTCTTTTTCACATCTACTCCTGGTGTTGAAGGGGAAGCGTGAGCTGTAGCTGATTGGAGCTGATGCATCAGAGGCGTTCTCTATTTTCATTGCTGTACATCCCTTTCTTTGCCCTTTATCTCCTCTATATTCACCAGCATGTTTTTCCTCCTTTTCATCACTTTTCTTCACTTTTCATAGACACAGATCGTGAATTATCATTTGCATACTTGCATGTATATTTTTAATGTAGATAGTTGCGATCAGCTTTTTTATACGATCTTGTCATTTCAAATGAAAAGTCTGTTTTCATCGCATGATTCTTCTTTAAATTATAATCATGTTCCGCTGATTTTTTGTGAAAATCCAAATTTCCTTTATAAACCTCATCATTCTGTCAGGACAATGTTTCCAGAAATGACGAACTTTCAGGAAGAGTACGTTGGTTATTTTCCTTTTTAAAAATAAAAGCTGCACTATATTTCAAGGAAGTGAGAACCACGATGAGTTCAGACTTTAAATTTTACAGGGTAATTAAATATTAATATGAGATCCTTTACAAGGAGCTTCATTGCAGGAGGATGCCATTAAGTCCATCAAAGGCTACCCTATGATTACCAACTTATAGTTGTTTGTCCATGTTCTATCCTTTTCAAATGTGGAGCCTCAAGCAAGGAAAGAGCATGTTCCATTTTAGTCTTGGGTATGACTCAACCGGGTTGGGTTCAAATCACCAACCTCACAGACTCAGCAGACGCTCTTAATCATTATGCCACCAAGTGTGGTGCTTAAATTCAGTACTGTGAATGATTGACAATGACATTAAAACTTAAACTATGCTGTCCTGGATATATGTGACCACCTTTTTTACATATACATAAACCGATGTATGGATAAGAGTGTTATAAATAGGTTTAACTCTGAAAGCATGTTCTCACAATCGAAAACGGTTAGCACCACGACCATGAAGATATGACATCACATTATAGAACTTTCAACATAATTTTTAGAGTATTCATTAATTCCGATTGGATTGCCAGGGTAGCTTAGGCTCCTCAATGTTCTGTGCACCGGTCTCTTAGCTGTCTCGCCTGGATTTGAATCCAGACCCAGTTATAAACTGTCACCCTGGTGTTCCGCAGGCAGGGAAAGGCAATGTGTATGCCCTCCATTGAATAAACATTGAGCCAGAGGACCCGTCTGCCAGCACTGGTCATTGGATTTTTAAGATCCAAATGGAGATATGCCATCAATCAGGTATCTTTCCCAAGGAGTATGTGAGTTACAATCGAAAGTCAGCACAAATTATATATTCCTGTTGCTTCCATTTAAAATCCAGGTCTGGGCAGCCAGTTCTTGAGAGATAATTCACCTAATACTTTCCCCTGCCGACCCCTGCACAAGAAAGTGGGGATAGCTGGGGCCATTAAAACACGTTGTCGTATTATTCATCAGATAAATTTATTATTTCACTTAAATGTTCAATAAAGCAGAATATTTGCCTTTTGCAAGAATAGTAATTGCACGAATAGCTTTTATAAAAAGTCCTTCCAGTGTCAAAACCAGGGTCGAAAATGGCACACGTCAAAAAAGTGATAAACATTCCATTTTGAATCATATGGTTGTTGCACCATATGCTGGAGAAACCTCCATGGAATGATTACACTGCACTGAAAAATGAAATGAAAGTTATTTTATCAATCCCCTTCAGTGAGTATTGAAGCATGAAAGTGGTAAGTAAGTTTGAATTATCATTGCAAGCATAAGACGTATGTTTAATTTGGAGGATTGGCATGGTAGCAAGTATTTTTTTTTTACATCCTGTAATGCTTGTGCACTTAGCAATGAAAAACATTCTATTCATTTGATAAACAGCTTGAATGTCTTAATCACTTTTTTTTCATAATTTTTTTTCATAATTTTTTTCATAATTTTTTTTATACAAAGCAAATGACTACATTTTACATGCTGCATATCATACGATAATAGATTGAAATTGTATTTGATAATTTTTAGTGCCGTTAATATAGCGCTCTCATTTCAGAATTTTTTCCCCTACTTATAACAACAGTCGTTCAAATAAGATTGTTCATTTTTGTCATGGATAAGTGTTTATAGAATTTTAAGTTTAAATATATGAACGGGAATTATTTTTAAAAGGTCCTTCCAACTATATACTCAAAATAATCCAAAATATGCCACAAAGCAACATAACGAAAACTGCATAGAAATAATTTTTTTTTTAAACGTACCATCTTATTAATTATATTTTCTCATATATTAAAAGAAAAAACGTTCTCATGTAATGGCTGCCCAAACTTTTTGATGCCCCCCCAAAAAAGGATGCCCAAAAGATAATATTTATAAGCAATTTTGAATACTCACTTTTAGATTGAACTTGTTAATCGTCGTTGGAGCAACGTTTGGAGCAATTTTTCAAAATCATTTTAAATTCGTAACAAAATATTTGGCAAACAAGGAATTTGTAGAAGTTAAGGTGGCAGAACAGATATATTTTGCAACTTACCACACATACTCGTATAAGGTGTACACTGCTACAATTGTAATTTTTTTTTGTCCTATCAGAAAGAAAAAAAAATTGATGGAAATGAAAACAAGAAAAGCAAAAAAATGGCGAAAAGGAGACAAATTTGAGAGACAACTTTGCAATGCAAAAGAAACATCTTGATCCTGGAAGTGTTTCTGATGGTGATCAAAAAGCCGTTGTTGATTTATCAAAAGTCGTGAGAAGAACAAATGATCGGGCTAGATATTGCGATGCAAACAAAACGTATACATTTTGCTATTTTGACTGTATCCTTTCTGTCTTTCGTTTCACAGTCTAAATGTTCATCCCCGAATTGTGGAGTTTTTTTTTTTGTCTCTCGGCCCTGTCAGAGCCCGGATGACTCTCACGAGCACATTCGATTCATGTGCGCATTTCACGGCTCTCGGGGCTCCTTTATTCGAGTCGCAGCCCAAAAGCTTTGTTCCGCAGTCCCGCCGTTGGCTGCCGCTCGCCGGGGCCGCACCGACCATGAAAGGCGCAATCCCACGCTGTCGTGCCGTCGCCGCCGATTTCCCCGAGCGCACCACTTTCTTTCTGTCCGCCTCGATTCTGGTCGCCGGAGCTTTACCGATTCAAAGGGAAATTGGGGAAATTTGCCTTTCGCGCTAGGAAATGAAGATGTGTATGGTTGTCGAGCCATTTCTGCTCTGCGCACTTTGGCATTGGCAATGGTCGGTGCTTTGTTTGCAGAGCTAACAGCACCGAGTTATATTATCGTTTCACACTGCCTTTAAATGTCCCTTTTGTGAAAAGAGTTGCTGAATTATTCACATATACTGTATAGAAATGCCACTACAAAATCACTTATGTGCTATATTCAGAGGGAATGTTCATACTTTCTCTGAGGTATTAGTTGCATTTAAATTTTCAGGAATTTTGTTGTTTTTTTTTTCAGGTGAAGAATCAAGTTTTTTTTTTAATGCATAAGAACCATAAGATAACGCTGGGGCAAAAGCCATGGAAGAAGGGAGGGGTGATGGGCTGCTCGATTGAAATTGCTCTCCAGGAATTGAAATGATGTTGACAAGCGCACAGGTGAAAAATGCCACGAGACATCGAAGATCGAGGCATACAGAGCTACAGGGGACCGAGCCAAGGGGATCGAAAAACCAAACGACGAACGAGCTGTCGACGCAAGTGCAGACTTCAGCAGCCACAGTGCCCAGGCTAATCAGCAGGATGTAAAGGTCTTGGGTCAGAGTTCCTCACCAGGCCTTTTCCTGCACGCTATGCCTGATGTGCTTGATAGGGGCTTGCTTCCCAAGGGAGCCATACACAGAGACGGCGAGAGGCTGAGGGCCAAATGCAACGGGAATGACAATGAAGATCGAGGAATATCTTTGGCCATAGGCTCGTTTGATACCTGATCTCCACGAGTGGTTGTGAAAATGTGGATTGAGATCCTAGAAATAAAAAGGTTGTGGTGTAAGCCCACAGGCTCTGGAGAGTCGAACTCTTGAGTGATATGTTGGTGCATTTCTGCACAAAGCCGGAGCTCACCAAGGCGAGCCATGAAGCTCTCACCCGCTTTAACTCTGCCTTGATTGAGCCCTTTGGGCTGGGGGAGAATTGGAGGTGGGGGGGGGTGGTATGCTGACTGGGTACCGTTTCTGATGAAGATGTTAGAGGCAGTCGGGTGGTCACCTGACAGGACACCCTGTAACGGCAGTAATTGGATGCTTCTGAGGCCTCCCAGCATCAATAGGTAGAACCACTGTGGCTTGTGTTGTTTGCCTCTGCACACAAAGGTAGACCATTGACATTTCCATGAAAGTTTTTGTTTGATATCAGTGGGCTCAGCAAAAAGAGACATCCTCAAAAAGCTAAAGTAGGCCTACACATTCAATGCTTCAATTGGCTTGTTTCCCTTTCCATGTCTTCTCTAAAATATTGAAGAGAATCCCATTATAAGATTTACTTCTGTCTCCTTGCTTTTGCAGATGCTTTTAATTCATGAAGCACGATTCAATAAAGAAATGGCTTATGAGTAATACCACTGGAGGTCATGAGATGAGCCCACCACCCACCCATTGTTATAGCAACCGCAACATCATTTTCCCCACAATCTCCTCTCCATCCTTTGATTTATTCCCATTATCTACCAGTTTTCCCACAACCCTCTACCTCCTTTATAATCCTGCACCACCAGTGATTCCTCCTCCACCCCGATTCACTGATTCCTCCACCTAAACACCTCTCCCACAAACTTTAACCTCTCACTTTTTTTCTTTTCCTTAGTTCTTTCCTTTTTGTCAATCTGATTTTTACCCCCATTCCACTTATTCTTAGCAAAGAAGGAAAGCTGTATGCAGATCATTTTTGTGTGGATTCGAGGATTTGTTCAAACAGCTTCACGGGTTTCCTGAACTAATCCAACATAAGCTGCCATGCCTACAGAGCTTGCTGTTATCTCGAACCGCCTTTCCGGAATGCAAAGCCCCTCGAATCTCATTTGCTCATCTATCTCTCCTTCCAGGCAGATGTTTTCATCTGCAAGAACCACGCGCCGTACGCATTGTCACGTGCTATATGGTGGAAGCATCTGTGGGCATTGTGTACTCTACTCTGGAAGTCAAGTCTCAAGGGGCTTGACAAGGAACCTCCATGCGCACGGCATTGCCTCCGGGTGAGGGAAACTATAAGCTTATTATAATTATACCTTTTATATAAACCATTCCCCACATGTCCATGTCCATCGAATACAAGCATTCACACCACGAAAAATAAATACAACACCATTATTATCGAGATAGTGTCATTAAAGGAAGTTTGCCCAAGACGGGTTGTTGTAGTTCTTCTCAAAAATAAGGCTGCAATTGCAATACATTAAAAAATCGTAAACTTAAGAAGTTCCTATTTTCTGAAGTTTAATACCTTTTCATTTCTACCATTTGTAGTGTTGTTGAATATAAATTGGAACCCTCCTGAAATGTTTTCATGCAAATGCAAGTCATTTTTATGAACTTTCTCATATTATATCCCTTCAATCTATATTTGTTTATTTGAATTTTTCACATTGGTTCACAAGGCACATACTGTAATAGGAAGTTGTCTGGGTTTATTTGTAAGTCAAGACCATTCGGGGAAATAAACTGTGCTTCTACAGAATTCAGAAGAGCATTGGTAACTAATTGACAAATCACCATATTATATTGGGGGATTTGAACCTCGGATAAGCAGTCTCAGTAGCATGACATTTCAATCCTCGTAGCATGACAAGATAGGACCGTCAAATTACCAAACCTCAACCAAGGCCAAGCCCGAAAGCACTGCTTTCATGGACGTGCTGGGGGCGCTCAAAGCTAGCTATCTCAGAGCTATGCCCCTCATGGTGAAAAGGCCACAGTGAAAAGGGACATCGTTTCCACTGTAATCTCTGGAGACCAACTTTTCTTCAATAATGCCCTTCTGTCACAGCTCGTGGACTGAGTTAACAGGTGCAGTACACCTTTCAAGAAACCTTGGCCACCTGGCATCAGTTCCCAAGGTTAACCGCCACAAGTGGCTTGCGAACGGACGCCAAGCGCGGACTGAAGGAAGGTTTTGTTCGTGATCCATTTTCACACAAAGTGCTTTGCATTCATTTTGAAATTGTCTGTCAAATCTTTTTACTATTATGTCGCATTTATTGATTGTGATAGTGATTGATAAATATTAACCTGCTGAACAAACATTATATTCTGATTAGTGAAAGCAAAACAAGTTTTACATTAGAAGTGCTGCTCTTTCACTTTTAATCACATGTGGTAATACTTTATTCTTTTGAAATATTTGGATAAGGAATTTTCATAAAATTTTTGACTCAGTTGTGAACTGAGTTAGCAGGTGCAGCACACTTTTCAAGAAATATTTTCCACTGTATAATTGATAAGATGAATTGCATTCCATCGTATTTTTTTTCGAAAAGCAAAGATTTCATATAGGAGGACGAATGAATAACTTGCATCAATTTTAATTCCAGAAACACACATACTTGACCTCAATTTTTATTATAATTATGATTTTTTTTTTTCAATAGCATGAACAAACTTTGGTGTTTCACAGATGATGATATGCACACCTGTCCCCATCCAGCAATGTAAGTTGCCACCCGTGCATTGTGTACTCGTTGGGCCATAATCCGTGGTTGCAGGTTTGCAAGTCTGGCTCATCTGACCAAGATGCCAATGCTGTTGTAAAGTTGTACATGATTTGGAATAATTAGCAGTTATCCATTTTCTATGTGGGGAGAAGGTGTGAGTGAAGTTGAAATTTACAGACCAATGAGCATACAGTGTGGTGTATCATTTTTACACTGAAGAAATGTGTACAGCTGGATAGAAAAGCTTGGAAAAGGCAGACAAAATGTACATGATAAAAAGTGTCCTAAAAGACAATGAGAAACCATGTCCTCACAGGACATTGCCTGTGAGGACCAACTTCTCTTTCGTCATTGACACATGATATTAGATGGAATTGCCAATGAAAATGGCATCAGCTACGTTACCGTAGATACGATTATCCGCAACCAACTCAACTTGTAAAGGCGTCATGCAGGTGCTTGCCAAATATCCTCACCAATGCCACAAGGCACAGCATTCGGAAATCAGTACCGCCTTACTCCAGCACCTGCATAATAAAGGGGCTGACTTCCTGTCTCATATTGTGAATGGGGATGAGACATTGGTGTTCCATTACAAATTAGAATCAGAGATAAAGCATGCAGTGGAACCATCTAACATGTGGTGGTCGTATGGCAGCTTAGCTGCCGGGATAGCTATCATTTCTTGAAGTGCGACTGTGTCGCTGATGCAGTGCCCCTCTACCAGTACACACACTGGAACTGGTACTCATTTCGCCGACCTCGGAAGGATGACAGGCTGAGTCAACCCCCTGGTGTATTAATTCAGCGGCCGACGGGGCTTGAACTCAGGACCATAAGATCGCAAGCCGCCACCTGAACCACTGAGCCCACACCAGGCTCATCTAACATGTCATGTGACATGTTTAAGGTCTTGTGGTCTGGGAGCAAAATTATGCTTATTATGCTCTGGAACATGAACAGTCCCCTTATGATTTTGTTTCAAAATGAGATTGTGACCAGTGCAATGTACTGTGACCAGCTCCACCAGACTAGTTGAAAAATAGGGGCAATACCCCTGGGCGCTCACCTGGTAGCAGCTGGATAAGAACACCAGAAAACCACTGATAGATATGGATTACCCTACCCACAAAATATGTAATGGAGAAGAAAGCAAATACCTGTGGATTTTTTTTTTAATGACGTGAACAAACTTTGGCACATCACTGGTGATCATGGTTATGGTCAAGTTTCATCTAAATTGTTTGTGTAGTTTCTGTGAAGATAGCAAATACCTACTTTGGGGGGAAAACTCCCCAGAGAACACATTGGACACCGCTTCTTCTAAAGCCATGAATAAACTTTGGTACATCATGGGTGATGAAAGTTATCAAGTTTCATCAAAATCGTGTGTGTAGTTTCTGAGAAGAAAGCAAATACCTGTTTTGGGGGGCCATCAGCCCCCCCCGCCATTGACCACCTTCGACCTCGACTTTTTTTTAATAGCATGAACAAACTTTGGTACATCATGGGTGATGAAGTTCGTGGTGAAGTTTCATAAAAATTGTGTGTGTAGATTCGGAGAAGAAACCAAATACATATTTCGGAGGGAAACCACCTCTTACACTCACTTCGTCCGCGATTTTTAATTTTTTATGATGATGATTATTATTATTATTATTATTATTATTATTAATCTTGTGAACAAACTGGAACATCATGGGTGATCAAGGTTATGGTCAAATTTCATTGAAATCATGTGTGTCGTTTCTGAGAAGAAAGCAAATAACGATTTTGGGGTGCAACCCACCCATATACCTCCTTTGATCTCAATTTTTATTATAATTATGATTTTTTTTTTCAATGGCATGAACAAACTTTGGTGTATCACAGGTGATGAAGGCTGTTGTCAACTTTCATCAAAATTGTGTGTGTTGTTTCGGAGAAGAAAGTAAATACAAATTATGGGGGGCAACACCCCTTACACACCCTAGACCCCGACTTTGCCAATGTCATGAACAAACTTTGGTACTTCATGGGTGATGAAGGTTGTGGTCAAGTTTCATCAATATTGCTTCTGTAGTTTCTGAGAAGAAAGCAAATGCCTATTTTTTTTGGGGGGGGGGGCGGGGACCCCTCGTCGACCATCTTAGGGCCAATTTTTTTTTTACTGCCGTGAACAAACTGTGGTACATTCCCGGTGATGAAGGTTGTAGTCAAGTTTCATCAAAATCGTGTGTGTAGGTTGACCACAATCTTCATCACCCGTGATGTACCAAAGGTTGTTCACATAATTAGAAAAATTGGGGTCTAAGTGGTCTATGGGGAGGTGGGGTGGTCAGGTCAGCTCAGGTGTTGGAACATGTGCTAGAGCAAAGTGTCGCTGCGTCCACTTTCTGCCGGTACTTCAGGGAATTCTGTCTGGCCATCCTCCATGCAGATGCCTGGCCCATCCCCATCTCCTTGAGAGCTGATCAACCTGCTGCAACCACGAGGCACATGGTCGGCCCATTGGCCTCCTCCACTCAGGAGGCTCCCTCGCTGAGAGAATCTGGTGAGCAGGATCAGTGTCAGGAAAATAAGCCACTTGTCCATACAGCCGTAGCTGACGCTCACGGACTATGCAAGTAACAAATCTCATGTGAGTCTCTCTTAACAACTGCTCATTGGATAAAAAATCCGACCAGCGATAGCCAAGCATTTTCCAAAGAGTCCTGGTACCAAAGGAATTAAGTCTTCATCTCACATAATCTCACAGCCATTCAAATGAATGGGGAAAAAGGGAAAAACTCTCTGACTCAAGGCCCAAAAGCCCAAAATAGGAGACTGATTTCCTCCCCCTCCCATCGCCTGGTCAGAGTCTAAGTCTCACATCCATAAACAGACCTGTCAACCCCAAATTATGAAAAAGTGTGAGAATGTAAAATGTGTCCAGCGAGGAAACGAAGTGACTGAGAATTGAGGGTGCAAAGCACCCAGAAAATCTCAGGAGGTGTGGGGGCATGCCCCCCAAGAAAATGTTTGCTTTCTGGTGTGTCTAAGATGCAATTTCCTGCACTCTAGTGCCAAATTCATCCATATTCTTTTCAGTCAGAACATAGGTTTTTATGTCAAGTTGTGACTGTTTAGTCCACACGATGGATGAAAAGAAATGAATGAACAACATGAACAAACAAGACATACATTGCATTTTCATCAACAGATCAAATGCGATACAGGAATTAGAACATTCATCATCCTTGTAATGAAGATTTACTATTTCAGCATATTCATAGTATTTCCCAGTATTTCGTGGCGATGTAACGTGAAAAATGAACCCCCCAGTAACAAGACATTTCATTGGATCAGGATGGTCGTTGATAAATGACCAAAAATACTCCGTCTCTCATTTTGGAAGTGCGGAACTACGTGAAGCAACCGGATTTAAGTCGGTATTCAAGGATATAACATCAGTTAAACCAGTCGCAATGCAATAATTTTGGAAATATTTTTTGGTGCCGAGAAATTTATGAAAAGGGTGAGAATTTATACCAAGAATGTGAGAACATGACTTTTAACAGAAAGCCATGAGTGTCACAGAAAAAAAACGTGAGAGTTGACAGGTATGCGGAAAACAAGATCAAGACTGGAAGCACAAAGGACCTGAAGAAGACTTGGACTTTCGTCCTCCTGTACAGGTACCTGCAGCGCCACATCCAATGATCCAGTGAATCCATGATTGCCCAGGCCCGACCCAGACATCCATATCGCTGCCAAGGTAAGTGAATAGCTTAGTGACCTCAACATCTTCACCACAAACAGGTACACACAAAATAGCAGCATCCAAGATGTCATTGAAAGCCTGGATCTTAGCTTTGACCCAGAAACCCCAAAATCTCAGCGGCTCCTACTCCTCATTCAGCACCTCGAGGGCCCCCAAAAGGATATTGATATTGAGAGTCTCCGCAAAGATGACTGCATCATCTGCGAAATCAAGGTCAGAGATCTTGACATTCCCAAACAATGCAACGCAGCTTGATGTCTCTGATATCCTGCCCAGAATCCAGTCCGTACAACCGATGAAAAGTGTGGGGGCCAGTACACACCCTTGACAAACTCCAACAACAACTGGGAATAAGTCAGAGATCATATCACCACATCTCAAAGCACTCTCAGCACCAGAGTAGAGTTCAAACATCAGATTGATCAGTTTTGGTGGCACCCCACAAAGACCAAGAATCCTCCAGAGAGAATCCTGAGTCAATGTATCAGGAACTATGCAGAGATAAACACAGGCTGCAAACAGCCCCTGCCGTAACTCCCATCTGCATTCGGTGAGGACCCGAAGAGAAAGGATCTGGTCAATCGTTGACCTCTTTGGTGTAAAGCCTGACTTCTTTGGACACTGGTGGTCATGCAGATGGTGGCAAACCTCATCAATAATTATCCAATCAAAGATCTTGCCTGGCACTGAGAGCATCATCACCCTCTGTAGTTGTTGAAGTTCTGGCGATCACCCTTCCTTTTCCAGAGAGGGACAACAAGGTCCCTCTTCCAGTCAGTTGAGATGATACCTGTATTCCAGGCAGAGCACAGAACTAAATGCAATGACACGAGTACATTACTTGCACCAGCCTTGAGAAGTTCAGCATGGATGCTATAGAACCCAAAAGCTTCACCCCAGGTCAACAGGTTCACCGCAGCCTGTGTTTCCACAAATGAAGGTGGATCACAGTTGATTGGAGGTTGAGCAAGAGTAACACCCCTGACATCCAACTCAACAGCACGTGGATCAGCCTGAGTAGGTGATTATGGGGCTTCTGAGGCAGCCTTTCAAATGAATGGGGGGGGGGGGGGGAAGGGAAAAACTCTCTGACTCAAGGCCCAAAAGCCCAAAATAGGAGACTGATTTTCTCCCCCTCTCATACAGGCAAATGTAAAATTGATACTTACTCAAGCCCCAAAAGCCAAAATAGGAGACTGATTTCCTCCCCCTCCCATACAAGCAAATGTAAAATAGGAGACTGATTTTCTCCCTCTCCCATACAAGCAAATGTAAAATTGAGACTGGCTCAAGCCCCAAAAGGCAAAAATAGGAGACTGATTTCCTCCCCCTCCCATACAAGAAAATGTAAAATTGAGACTTACTGATAAAAGCACTTCTTTCCTTTCATATTTTCATTCCATTCAAAGAACGAACCAATTAATATTTGTCTAGGTTCTCCTTTAGGGAACAAATTAATTTTCCTATTACATTCATCACCATCGAGTATATTCACAAAGGTTACTTTGGAATTTGTTCTTGGTTTAAATGTCTTTGTTGAGCACAAATGAAATGATAAACTTCTCTTAATGCTCTTATTTGACCACCTCCTGAGCCACATATCATTTTGAGATTGTAGTAAATTGTTTTTCCATTGTTCAATTGATAACGAACAAAGTTTTCAGTCTATTCAAGGATATTAATTTTTTTCTTCACATCCTCCAACTTATCTGTAGTTAAATGTATCCGCTTATTTGTTTTATCTACTTTTACCCCGGTTATTTCTTCAATAAGACTTATTTGATATTTCTCACATTCTTTATGTTTCCCATTTAAATACCAAGGCTGATTACATCTCCACTCTTTGGTTTGGTTATTGCTTGATTATATCATTTATAAATCAGCAAAAAGACGGTGGTAGCCTGTTAAAATTCCCAACCCAATATCTTGACACTTATACTTATAACCAGAAGGGAGACTATTGATTCCATTCTCTAAAATATATGTTTTATCATCAAAAGCTCCTCATGCTTTCTTATTTATCTCTTCTGTATATAATTGATGTTTATAACTTCTTATTGTATTCATTTTTCTGCACTCTTCCTTCTTTAAGGTAAAACAGTTGTAATCATGTTTAAAGTTGATTGTTTCCTTGATTATGTTTTTCTTTATTCCCTTTAGATTCTTATCACACCTTTCAATGTTATTAGTTATCAATATACCTAAAAGCATAAGACTTTGATCCCATCCTGTAAATTCACTCATGACCTTTCCACCTAATTCATTTTTAAACTTACCAATAACCTTTTTATTCTTTGATGAAAACAACACATCACCTGCTTATAATTACTTGAATCATATATATCAATATTATCAATCATATCCTTATATACATCACTTGTCTGAATTTATAATATAAAACTATCTGCATCCATATATAATAATGACACATTATCCTTATACTTTGATTTTTAATTATTATTGTAATAGTCATACATAAACGACTTTGACAAGTTAAGAATTGATGCTCCTATATAAATAGGTTTATCCATTTCAAGACTCTTTTTTCAAATGAATAGCACAAAAGTTCTCTGAAAACACCTCCGCTCATTCAAAACTTGGTCTTTTAATTAACTTTGAAGCCTGTTTCCAAGATGTAGCAAGTCTTATGTTTTGTCAATTCCTAACATTTTCCATAGTCTTTCCAAATACAGCATTATTCATTAATTTATAAAAGTCCTTCTCAAAATATGTTTTTGCTGCTGTTCTCCTTTTTGTATTAAAATCAATATACTTCTTTAACCAATGACTTTGTTTAAATTTCAAAATCCGATGAATTTTCCTCAGTCTCAACCCAGCAGATAAATATTGTCTCAAGTTCCTTTGATGCAAAACATAACTTTCTTTAACATTTAATGTCGTAAGTAGTTTTTCTGGAGTCTTACCTTTTATCGTGAATGACTGTTGGTAATCACTTAACCATTCTTTTCTTGGACTTTCTCTATCAGGGGCATAAGGTAGGTGTTTATGTTTGTGATGAAGTTCTTCTGGATATTTTAAAGCAACCTCAAAATAATATCCAACTTCAGCTTCATCCAATTATTTTTGAGAGGAGACAACAATGTCTTGCAAAACTTTTTCATGTTTTTCTTTAACCCATTTAAGTTTTCCATTAGGTAAAGATTGAGACATAGCCCACCCATACAAATTGTTAGCATCATAATACCTCAGGTAAGAGTTGTCCTCATTCTTATTATAATCAGGAAGACATTTGTTATTTGCTTTAGCATATCTCTTGGAACATACTTGAGATATTCCTCCTCTTTTAGCCTTCACATACATCATGTGAAGATACAAATACAAATCATAATATTCTCCAATATTCTTGATATTAAACTTCTCCCAAACCTTTTTAGCTTGTTTATAATCTCTCTCGGAAATATGAGTATTATTTAACTTACCATAGAAACTTTCCCTTGAAGGAAGTTGTGTTTCTTTAAACTTCTCAAATGAATTCATATTATCATACAGATATATTCCCTTTTGTGATAAGAGATCAATCTCTTCTTGATTTAAGAAATGTGATTTAAGATTTGGTAAGTTTTTAATATTTGATGCAAAGTTAGATAATGGACTTGCCATAAACTTGTATGTGTCAAGAAATCTGATATGGGTTATGGGGGATGTATGAATTGTTTTTGTGAATGAGATGTATTTTTGATCTGTGTTCGGAATGGCAGAAATATCCCCAGATGTCTTTGAAAGTTCATTTATAAATAGATGTGCATCATCGTGAGCATTGTTGTGAAGAAAGACAAGAATAAAGTTTGGAGGCTTGTAATTAAGATTACAATGGGAATGAGCTGGACCTCTATATTTACCAGTAAGATGACAGTGATCCCTAACCTTGACCTCTCCCTCAATTTTCTCCTCACAAATATGACAGATACTGTTTTTTCTAAATTCCTTTTTCTCTCCATTTGTTAATAACATTGGTTTATAGGTTTTAACCATTATTTATCTTCGTCTTATACAGTTTTTTTTTTCCAATCGTCTTACAAACTCCTCTGAGGCATCTTCTCCTCTATAAAGTATTTAACTTGTTGTATTCATCACCAACAGATTATTTGATATAATAACAGAAACCACAAGGAGTATGTTTTGGATATTTATTTGTGTATGATTTATTTGGATTTGGTGAAACAGTATCTATCTTTTCAAGGATACTTTCAAAATCAGCATATATCACAAAAGGATGTTTTATAGATTTTTAAAAAATCTTTGAATGATATGTTTGAACCTGCTTTTGGGAAATTGATTACGGTTGATTTATGATTACTACAATATTTTGAATGTTGATTTAATCGCTCTTTTGTGTGAAAGAAGTTGAGACATCTCTTACAAGGATACATTTTACATTTTCTCTCATATAGTTGTGATTTGGTTAATCTTGATAAAGTTTTGATGAAAGCATAATGTGATTTTTCCTTTGAAGTAAAGTAGAGAAGGTCAATGTGTGTTTCATCATTTTTATAGTTGTTTGAAATTTTTAATATCTGAACTTTGTTTGTGTTCGTTAATCCATATACATTAACAGATAGATTATAATCTATAATGCAAATAATTATTCATTATCTCAAATTTAGAAATATCTCTCAATGACATTGGAAACTTTAAATCTTTAACATTTAATGTATTCTCGTATTTCTTATAATGTCCAACCCTTTCAGTATTCCATTGTGGAGGATGTAAGTGAGCAAGAACAGACCATAGAAAACATTTATCTTTGTTTTGAATATTAGCAACCGCTTTCTTAAGGTTTATCTCTTTTGGTAAATCAATATAAGAAGAAGCTTGAAGAGGGGCTGATTTTAAGATGTGTATATAATCTAAAAAGATTATTTTTGTAAGAGTAAATCCACTACCTACTACAGTGTTATCAACATCTTGTTCTTATCTCTGGAGTTCATCGTAAACATCACATCTTACAAAATCTTGAAATGATGAGATAAAGTGACGGTTTGACCTCAAATAGGGAGTAGTTTCATCGCCTTGTCTTACCATATTCATTTTTACTCCCATATAAAACTTAAAAATTTTCATATCACTTAATGTGTTTTTAATTATAGTTTCAATACTTTTTAACCACATCAACAGCTTCCATGATTGAAGATGGTCCAGGGTCTTGAAAGCGAAACAATCATATTTTTATATGTCCTTTAAATGTCCCATCAGTGTTTTCAATGGAGAATTTACTGGCCCCTTCCCTTTATTCATTCTTCTTGTGTTTGCATGATTGAAGGTGTTTATTATAATTTTTTTTAAAGAATATCATTATCACATCTATCACAATGTTTTGTTTCTTGGTCAAGTGTAGATATTTGTCTGAAAATATTGAATGTGTGTTTGTTGGTTTGAAGGTGTTTTTTATATCATTTATATTCATGATTACAAACATCGCAGTATGGTGTATTCACCATATTTATAAAATAAAACTTTGCTTAAAATAAAATTTTCTTGATGAAACTTTCGTTTAATTTATCAGTGAATCTGTGCTCAAAACCATTTTATCCTCCAACTTTTTTCACTTAATAAATACAATGTATCAAGACACAAAAGACAAGTTTCAATCAATCTCTTCATTTGTGAAAGATACTGAGAAATATGTCGATGATGTAAAATTAAATAAAGATAAATATAACAACTATTGGAAAAAAAACAATTATGGTGAATAATATGAGTTCTTCAATTTCCTTCAGTGGAAGGGCTTTTCGTATATCTGGAAGAACATCAATTAAAGTATCTCTAACAAAAGCTTCTCCTCTCCTTCTGGCAATATATTCAAAACTAGAAAAAGCAATGAAACAAGAAAAAGTATCAAAAAAGAAAAACCTTATGGATGAAGCTTGAGAAAGAAAAGATAAGACCATCTGTAATATGTGAGGAGAAATTTGTATTTGTTTCAACAACCCCAAATATGTCAATCCTGATGAAATAAAGGATGTTAATATATCAGGTGAAATGACATTTCGTTCAATAGTAGTTAAGGATCATTTTAAAATTACCTTTAATATAAAAAATGTAGTAGTTGAATCTGTTAATGAAAAAAAGTATATAGAAATAGATGGTCATGTTTTTTTCTACTAATTAAATATGTGTCATTATTCAACTGAAGATTTTGTAGATGATGAGAGTGATGATGGTATCTCTGTTGGAACAGAAGATAGTTATGATACTGAGAGTTTGTGTTCAAATGATAGCAATGAAAGTAGTTTTATAGATGATTGTGAAAGCACCAATGAAAGTACTGAAGATGAATTTTTGTCTAAGCAAAGTTTTACTTTCGAAATATGTTAGATTTTCAGCCTCTTGAATTCCCTGATTCTCCATATGACAAATTTGAGAATTGTCCTGCATGTGATAGAGTGGGATTAAACACAGAGTCAAAAGCCTAGAAACAATGCATATTCTGTGATTATCTTCTCATTAATGATAATAAAAAAAATAAAAAGGAATATAATTCTTTTAGATTTACACCAAAAATGAATTACTTTACAAGATTCATAAGAGAAATGAATGTAAAGTATGAGGGTGATAACACACCTTTCCTTGCAATGAAAGAAACTGAAAGTATTAGAGAAATGCTCAAAGGATTGTTCTTATATATTATTCATGATTGCCATTTTCAGAGAAATATAAACACAATATATTGTATAAATAAAATAGTGGATTATCTTGAAATTAAACCCGAACTTCGGATAAAATATAGAGTTTCTAAAAAAAGCCAATAATAAATTAAATAACCTGCTTTCCAAATTTTTTAAATGAATGATTTTTTACCCATTTGGGAAATAAGGTAAAATTTACCAACCATAAAAATCATCCAAATTCAATAAGATGTCTCATAGTGGGTTCAAGCAGGTGTGGAAAAACCTGCTTACTTTTAAAGATGCTCCTTACTCCCAACTTTTTGGATTATGATAATTTAATAATTTTCACAAAGTCAGGTTTTCAACCTGAGTATCAACTACTCTCACAAGGTTTTAATGCTCCTCTTGAAAAAGAAGACATAATCGGTTTATTTAAACTTCAAAACAAACGAAATGATTACAACATTGAAGATATAATACAACTATTTTGTGATACACAGAAATATAAAAAGAAGTTAAAATCGATAACTTGTATTCTTAGTGATAATACGGATGATATACCTTGTCCCCAAGATTTGGATAAATCAAAAAAGAACCTCGTTATCTTTGATGATTGTGTTCATGAGAGAAACCAAACGGTAATGGATAGCAACTACACAAGAGGGAGACATTCTTCTTGTAAGTGTATTTATCTTGGTCAATCATACTTTCAACTCTCTCGTCGCTCTATTAGAAACAATGCTAATACTTTTATTTTATTGAAGTTAAATTCAATATGTATAAACAATTTTTGGAGAGATAATTGTTCTACATTATGTAGTAAAAAGGAATTTGGGGATTACATGAAGCACACGAATGAAAAATATTAATATATTGTTGTGAAACAAGATGAGATATTAAAGGATATTTTCCAATTAATAAATGGGTGTGAAAGAAAGAACAAGAATATTTAAGGAGCATCAAGAGTTGCTTTCAAAAGTTGTAAGACAACAGGAAGACATAAGAAAGAAATGCAGACAGAAACTAACGGGTGAAGAAGCATTTGAAAGAAAACAAGATAAATTTTTTAAACCACTTATAAAAACTTCCCATGAAAATATTATAAATGTTTCCACAGTTCCCACAATAGAATATACTCCTAAACAACTTCAAATGTTCAAAGTTTTCAGTCAAATGATGGAGGAAGAATTAGAGCATAGAGGAGAATTAGAATATGATGATGAAGGATTAATTCAACAACTGGAAGAGATTAATCAACCCCCTGATTATATTGTGAATGCTTTTCAAAACAATGAATATTCAGTGGATTCAAATACCATAGCCAGACTCATTCTAATAGAACAACCAGCAATATTTCATCTTGTTCAAGAAAAGGTATTGATATTTAATGATGAATTAAGGTTCTTGAGTTCTGCTCAACCCCCTGTTAAATTAACCCCCAGATTAATGTTTCTTCTCACAAAAGATGGAAGACAAGGTTCAACTGTGAAGGATGAATCAAAGTGTTTTGATAAACCATTGGATATCAAAAATAATGATTATGGAATATATATTGATCTGCTGGACTCTATAATTATAGGGATAGTTTATCTGGTAAAAGTAGGAAGAATGAAAAGGAGAGACACATTATTCAGGCTTTAAGTATATCCTTGGTTCAGGTTCATATACTGTTATTGCTGTTAGGTAGTAAGAAGGCTGGAAATAACAATTGTTTTAATGAAGCATCAGCCATTTTAGATCAGTCGATGAACATGAAAATAATGAATAAATGTCAATACACAGACATTTTATCTCATATTAAATAAGATGAGAAGCACAATCCTTAGTTGTAATTTCACAAGCGACCACACATCTTCATTCCCATACCCACTCCAACTTGACACAACAAAAGAATATGAGGCGTCTTTTTGTCCATGGAAACTTATAATACCTTATTTAATATCACCGAGAAAAATGACAAGTTTAATTATAATCTGGGAAGTGGAAACAAAATGATAACAGTTTCACCCGGAGCATATGAGATTTCTCAAATATCTTCCGAAATTGCTCGTCTTATGAAAGAACAGGGTGATGAACCAAAAATATTGTTTGAGATATTCAAAAACATACTTCAAAATCAACGATTAAACTTTAAAATAACTACAAGGTTGGTTTCACAATTGATAATTCATTTAGAGAGTTATTGGGTTTCTCCTCAAAAAAGATTGATACTGATGGGACGTTTTACAGTGATAATGTCATTCAAATATCCTCAGGCATAAATTCGGTATTAATTCACTGTGATGTGAATGATGTCGCTAAAAATGTTCGAATAACAACAAATACAATATTTTCATTCAGCGCATGCTCAACCCCAATTGGTTATAAATTCAATATGGAACCCAAAAATCTGGTTTACCTCCCTGTGTCAGGAAAATCCATTTACAGAGTAGATTTTAGGATAACCTTCCAAGATAATCGCATGATTTCTTTTAATGGAGAAATTATATCCATCAGAATTCACCGACGTTAAGTTTTCCAAAAAAGAAATGCGATGGTTGTTGTGAGGAAACACGAGTTGTGAAAATATAAAATAATTATAGGGGATGGGATGTTCCTTTCCCCATACTACAAGGGTGAAGGTATGTATCTTGGTAGAGGATACTATAAACCTAAGAGACAAAGGGGTGTTGGACATCAAGTTAGAGGAGATGGTATAATTGATACTCTAATGGGTATTGGTTCAACTATTCTTAAACATAAAGATCTAATTGGTTCAACTGCTTCTGCTGTGGGAAATGTAGCAGGTGTTGTAAAGAGCATAAAAGATGCCCAGAAGGAATCTCATAAATTACAAGCAATAAAAGAAATTAAGAAAGGCAAAACTCAGTTGTCTCCCCATGAACGACAGAAAATAATTCAAATACTTGGGTCAGGGTTTCAAAAGTTTTCACATCTTTTTTCCGAAATAAATACAAGTATGGAAGCAATTGATAGTATCTATGATTTGGATGATACCATTGTCATCTCAAACTCTACTAAAAAAGAAGACTACTTCAAGGTAAATGCAATAACTGGAACAGACTGGAATGCAAATGGAACAAAAAGTTTTGAAATAAATAATAAACAAACTCATTTGAATGTAGCCGAAAGTTTTTGTTGTGTAAATTTACATTCACCAAGGCTGCGACTAACACAAACGCTACACTCGTAAATTATTTCTTCTGGAAAATGTTTGATAGTGTTCGTTTGTACATTGGAACACAAGAAGTTGAAGTGGTTGATTATGTCTGCTACATCTGAAATGATGAAATTTACACTATATTCATTTATTGATAGAATGGGAAAGGGGGCTGTCAAAGGTTTTATTCCTGATATGTCAACGGGAACAAACACAGACCCTGGATATAGTCAAAGGAAAGGAATGTATAATGATGATACAAAAGGAGATAATAGTTTTACTGTGGCAGTTCCTCTGAAAGGTATATTTGGATTTTGTGATCATGATAAAGTTTTTCATGGTCTTAAAATTAGATTTCAACTGCAAAGGAATGATAATGAAAATAGATTGCTTTTTGGTGTGGCTAATGCTTTTGATGATCAAATTAATTTGTATTTGATGAAATGAGTTGGTCTATTCGTGAATATACTCCGAATCTTAAAACAGAAGAGATGTTGAATCGAAGGCTTAACTCAAAGATGTCACTCAATGTATCATACCTTAAAATAAGATGTCAACACGTTAAACTGAACCAAACCACTTACACGTGGAATTTGGGTGCTCTGGAGGGAAACCCACAATATCTGTGGCTCATTTTAAAAAAACAGATGGTGACAAAACAAAAAAAAAAAAAAAAAAAAAAAAAACTACTGATAAGAATAATGCATTGAGTGATAATGCCGAGGTGAAACAACTTCGCGTTTCTCTCGATGGAACATTTTATCCACGAGATAGATTGAAAATTAATTGGGAAAAAAATGATTATGCTGAAGTACACAGGTCTTACCAAAAGGTGTTTGAAAGCAATGGAAATAAAGAACCCATTTTGGATGTGACAGCATTTAAAAGTCTGCATACAATCTATGCGATTGACCTGAGTGCTCAAATGGAAACTATAAAGTCTAATTGAGTGTTAAGAATGAGAGAGTGTTAAGAACTTCCCTATACATTGAAAGAGGAGAGAGTGAAGAAGTGCATTCATTTTGTTTGCTTTTGGAAGAAACAGAATGACATTAATACAGATAATGGTGTTATGTTTAGTCTCACATTATTTTTTTTTGATAAATAAATGAGTAGTAAAGTGCCAACTGGTGTGTATGTTAATCAAATCAATCTTCATAAACTATCATCTTGTATTCAAAATCAAAAGCCTCATATGATTAACGTTCATACAATTCAGAGAAAAGGACCAGTAAGAATTGATGTTTTGCTCACAAGAGAACCGGTGAAAATCTTGAACGATACTGGCTCACTTAATATTAAAATGTCAAAACCAATGTTGAAAAAATATTCAATAAGAGAGACGAGTGAAGGATTTCTCCAATTTCAAATTCCTTTATTTGCTGGTTTAAGTGCGGCTGGAGCATTGACGGGTGGTATTTCAGCAGCAGTGAAAACTGCCAACGAAAGGAAAGCTCATCTCCGGCCTCAAAAATAATTGGGAAGACATAACAAAGAGTTGGTGAAACAAATTAGTGGAAGTGGTGTAATTGTAGATTTTGCTGAAAAACTTGAAAGTCTGCCTGATAAAGCGAGATTTAGTTGGAGATATGCTTTCTTCTATCGCACAAGCATGTGTAAAATTAACCAAAAGGGGTAATGGATATGTCTTTCTAATAAATAAATGAGCATTGATGAGTGGTTTAAAGAATTTGGAAAGAATACAACATCAAATTTTGAAATTGTCAAATATTGTAAGAAATTAAAATTTCATAATGTGGTTATTTGTATGAGAGATGAATTAACAAATTTGCCTCAGCATACAAAGAATATTATTATAATCTTAGAAGATAATAATGGAAACGGTTCTCATTGGGTTTGTATTTTTAATAGTCAAGACAAATATTATTTTGATAGTTTTGGTCTTCCATCTCCTGTTGCAGTAATAAAATTCTTGCAGAATGGTGTTTATCAAACATTACAACTCCAATAATTAAATTCCAAGTGTTGTGGTCAATTATGTCTATATGTGTTATTTCAACTCAACAAAAATAAAATTTTTAATGACATGATTTTTAATCTCATATAAATGACTGATGTTGGTAAAGATGGTTCTATCTTTGGTGTATCCCAAAAACTGGAACTGGATATTGATTTATCAAATTATTACACAAAGGCACAGGCTGAACTACAGATAAGAAATATAGTGTAGCAAAAAAATATTAATATGAAAAATGCTTATAAATTAATAAATTATAATCCAAGCCCGACTGAAGCAAATGACTTGGTGAGATTAAGTGATTTATCACAATATATATCCTTAAATAAAACGGCCGTGTATTCCAAAGATACAGAAGTGTTGATTTTATCTCCAGGTCATACAGAATTCACAGTTCCAATTAAAATAAAATTTTATAAAGAAGGGTGTATCGTATAGAACAATATGATAATAGAACAATGGGGATATGATATGAATGATTTAGGGTACAATTGGTCATTTAAAATTAACCTAGAAGACCTGGAACAATTAAATCAGTCTCCTAAGGAAGAATATTATCCACTTGGTACCGAGAATGAGTTTTCTGGAAGCATGATTAGCAAACAACAAATAAAAGAATTTAATAAGGGTAAAATCAATAATGGTTTTGCCATAGTTTATATCATGAAAACACAAAGAACAGGATTATATATAATAAGTAAGGAAATACAAAATGATTTAACTATGGGAAGATGGGGAGGTTTTTCCTATCATTATATTAATCTGTCATATATTTCTAATACATAAATTACAGCAAGAAAGCTTCAACAAAATTATCATTTCTGTGTCCAAGCATACCTCCAAGCAATGGCTATTTGGTATTTTAATAAATATGTTCTACCTTCTACAACATAAGAATGAGGTATTTTCAATAAAAGATTGGCTTTATATTGATGTTAATAAACCAACAACTTTGGATTTAATGAAAATGTTAAATAATGAAAAAATTTTAAAGTTAAGAAAACGCAAAGCTCTTTTTGAAATTCAGAAGAAATTTTATTGGTTTCTTGTTGAAAAAAAAAATTTTGCATACAGGAATAACAAGAAATCCTGATGAATATAAGTATGATATTCGATGGGGTGAAAGTGATTCAATGATAGTAAGGGACGAGGAAGGAGTTGAAGAAACTGAGACAAAGGAGGAGAAGGAGAAGAGAGAGAAGGAGGAGAGGGAGAAGAGAGGGAAGGAGGAGAGGGGGAAGAGATTGAAGGAGGAGAGGGAGAAGAGAGAGAGAGAGAGAGAGAGAGAGAGAGAGAGAGAGAGAGAGAGAGAGAGAGAGAGAGAGAGAGAGAGAGAGAGAGAGAGAGAGAGAGAGAGAGAGAGAGAGAGAGAGAGAGAGAGAGAGAGAGAGAGAGAGAGAGAGAGAGAAAGAGAAAGAGAAAGAGAAAGAGAAAGAGAGAGAGAGAGAGAGAGAGAGAGAGAGAGAGAGAGAGAGAGAGAGAGAGAGAGAGAGAGAGAGAGAGAGAGAGAGAAAGAGAAAGAGAAAGAGAAAGAGAAAGAGAAAGAGAGAGAGAGAGAGAGAGAGAGAGAGAGAGAGAGAGAGAGAAAGAGAGAGAGACAGAGAGAGAAAGAGAGAGGCAGAGAGAGAGAGAAAGAGAGAGAGAGAGAGAGACGAGAAGGAGGAGAGGGGGAAGAGATTGAAGGAGGAGAGGGAGAAGAGAGAGAGAGAGAGAGAGAGAGAGAGAGAGAGAGAGAGAGAGAGAGAGAGAGAGAGAGAGAGAGAGAGAGAGAGAGAGAGAGAGAGAGAGAGAGAGAGAGAGAGAGAGAGAGAGAGAGAGAGAGAGAGAGAGAGAGAGAGAGAGAGAGAGAGAGAGAGAGAGAGAGAGAGAGAGAGAGAGAGAGAGAGAGAGAGAGAGAGAGAGAGAGAGAGAGAGAGAGAGAGAGAGAGAGAGAGAGAGAGAGAGAGAGAGAGAGAGAGAGAGAGAGAGAGAGAGAGAGAGAGAGAGACGAGAGTGAGAAGAGAGAGAAGGAGGAGAGGGAGAGAGAGGAAAGAGAGAGAATAAATAAATATAAAAATATGGAAGCCAGTGAGATTAGAAAAAGATTGGGGGTATTACAGAAAATAAATAAATCTCAATGCACCGAGGAAGAAAACAAAGAATTGACAAGTCTATTATAAATATTTGGGTCAAGACTATTAACACCGTTTTCCTTGGTGTGATTGACTTTGTTAAAGTTTTACATTTTTTTTCTTCAGTAAATGGAGGAGAGAGTGAAGACATTACTCAGGATTCTTTATGTTTTAAAAATTAAGATTCAAATGTGCATGCTGGAAACTAAAAAGGTTTTCGCACTCTGTCAGAATTTTTCTCATAAATAAATGAGTTTTTGTCTCAAATGTAAAAAGAAAACTAATACAAAAAAAATCTCATATTTTAAAAGTAAATATAACAGTGTTATACAAAAAAGTACATGTTCGGTGTATGGTTCAAAAAAGAGTAAATTCATCTCCAAATACAAATGTGGGGGAGATATACAAATGTTTTTATCAGGAAGTCAATTTACAACTACTGGAATACCAGGGGAATTACATCTACCAAAGTATTCTTTCTGTGGACCAGGAACAAACTTGAATAAAAGATTAGATGAGGCAGACAATCCTAAACCGTGGAGCAAATCTATTGATAGGGTTGATGAAGTCTGCATGAAGCACAATATTGATTATGGAAATACCACAACGTTTGAAGAAAAACATGAAGCCGATGGAGAAATGTTGTATAATTTGTCTCTGATACAAAATCCAACCTTGAGAGAAAAAGTTGATAGGTTCATCATGTCCATAATATCCAGTCAACAATAATATCATTCAGTTATTTTCGAAACTAATAAATATCTTCAAGGAAGTCGTTCATTTTTATACATTCCTCGTGATATTCAAATAACTCATTTTCAACATCAGTTATTAACGATGTTCTAATTGGGGACAACCTGTTGGAAAAAAGACATACAATAATTATTGGTTGTATAGTGATTTAATTAATAATCAAATTGCTTCACCATCATTCTAAGAGGAAGCCAGACTTTACAACACACACACACACACACACACACACACACACACACACACACACACACACACACACACACACACACACACACACACACACCACCTTACCAATATTGTGATGGGTTATCTTCTTCGTCAGATGAAAGATAGTTCATGTCTCAGTCATTTACCATTGGGTCAAGATGAGAAAAATGAAAAAAAACCGTCAAACAGAAGAGATTTTTCAACCAAGATAAATGCCTGGCTTATAAACACGGTGTTCACACAAGTTGGTTTAAATAAGCAACTTGATGACGTAATGGGAGATTACATAACAATGGTTTTTCCAGAGTGTGTTTCCACAAAGGTAATGACTTGGTTCGAGCGAGGCAGCTTGGTTGACTCCAAAATGACCCATTTTAACACGAAAATGAAAATGCTTTAAATGATTTTGATAAAACCTACATTTAAAAGCTGTTTTTAACTAAACTTTGTTCTGTTCGTGTTCTGATGATTTAAAGTATAACCACGAGAGACAAGGGCACAGAATACTTCCTCATTTTCACGGCACGACTGTGTTATAAAAATACTTCCCCATTTTACAAAACTCACCCTAACAACCCTTTCTTTCATGCTTGAAGAGATAAAGTGAATATAATGGGAAAATTAATTTATTCCCTAAAGGAGAACATGGTCAAATATTCATTGGTTCGCTCTTTGAGTGGAATGAAAATATGAAAGGAAAGAAGTGCTTCAATCAGTAAGTCTCAATTTTACATTTGCTTGTATAGGAGGGGGAGGAAATAGGTGGGGAGGAAATCAGTCTCCTATTTTGGGCTTTTGGGGATTGAGTCAGTCTCAATTTTACATTTGCTTGTATGAGAGGGGGAGAAAATCAGTCTAAATTTTACATTTGCTTGTATGGGAGGGGAAGGAAATCAGTCTCAATTTTACATTTGCTTGTATGGGAGGGGGAGGAAATCAGTCTCAGTTTTGCATTTGCTTGTATGGGAGGGGGAGGAAATCAGTCTCAATTTTACATTCGCTTGTATGGGAGGGGGAGGAAATCAGTCTCCTATTTTTGGGCTTTTGGGGCTTGAGTCAGTTTCAATTTTACATTTGCTTGTATGGGAGGGGGAGGAAATCAGTTTCCTATTTTTGGGCTTTTGGGGCTTGAGTCAGTCTCAATTTTACATTTGCTTGCATGAGAGGGGGAGAAAATCAGTCTCAATTTTACATTTGCTTGTATGGGAGGGGGAGGAAATCAGTCTCCTATTTGGGGCTTTTGGGGCTTGAGTAAGTCTCAATTTTACATTTGCTTGTATGAGAGGGGGAGAAAATCAGTCTCAATTTTTCATTTGCTTGTATGGGAGGGGGAGGAAATCAGTCTCGTATTTTGGGCCTTGAGTCAGTGTTCACCTTTTTCCCCATTCATTTGAATGAATGCCTCAGAAGCCCCATATATCACCTACTAGCCTGGTACAACCGTTCGAAGTAACAGTACAAGCAGGCTTTCACTTCGGACTCCTTTGTCAAGAGCACATCACCTTCCAATCCAACTGCAGTACACCAAGGGACGGGCTTAGAGGAAAGCAATGCACGGATTCCCCTGTGAGCAGGATGAGAATCACTTGACCACAGGTAATGCTCCACTCCCTCACAGATTCCTTGCACATGGGCCTCCTTGTCAACCGTTAGCGCATGTACAGTTTTATGCCTCAGCCCCCTGAACAGCTCAGCTCTGCCATTCAGCCTGGTCCTGCGACTCTGTTCAATGGTATCCAGTGTCCCTTGAGACAAAATTCTTCTTTGCCCCACAGTGAGTTCCAAGACATCCACAGGCATCATCAAGGATGGTGGTCTTGAAGGCACTCCACATCTCTTCAAGATTCCACAAAGCACTCAGACCCCCCAAATCCCCACTCAGCCTGTTCGCAAAATCCTCAGCTGTCCTCTCATCCTTGAGCTTGCCAACATCCAGCTTCGGCTGGGATGGTACCATTCTCCCAGATTTAAGCTGTAACTTCAACTTCAGAGTTGCTATAACAAGCCTGTGGTTGGTATTGAGAAATGAGCACTCCGTTCGACCCTGCAGTTCTGGATCATCCTCCAGCAACCATCAATGAGCACATGATGAATCTCCTTTGCCACACCACTAGCGTTGGAATACCAAGTCTAGCGATAAGCCTGGGGATGCTGAAACCATGAACTAGCCACACCAAGTCCATGACTTCTTGCAAAGTCAAGGAACTTCGTGCTAATCTGGTTCAGACCCATGGGGACCAACACATGTCTCATAACCATCCCTATAAGTTCCAGTCAATGCAGTAAAATCTCCTAAGACTAGAAGAGTATCTTGCCTGTGGCACTGATCAACCACAGAATTGAGCATGGCATGGAATTCATCCTTCACGGTGAGATCACTTGCCTCAGTCGGAGCATATACAGAAAGAAGGGAAATGACACCCAAGGAGTGATGAATCCTTAGTCTCATAATACGCTTGTTGACCGGTGTTACCTCAATTATCAATGCAGTCAGCTTATTGGACACAGCTCCATCCACTGTTTGGGCATGGTAACCATCAAAGTGACCAGACCATTAGTAGGTGGAACCACCCGCCATGATCTCACCGCAATCCGGTCTCTGAACCTCAGAGAGTGCTGCAATACCAATTTTCAAATGCTTGAGCTCAGATGATAACAAAGACAGGTGATCATCCTCTCTTAGGGATAGGACATTCCAGGCACCCACCTGAAGGGACCGCCTCAGATTAACCCAAGGAGATTGCTGTCTGGTGGACAAAACTTTCAGCACCACCCCAACACACATTACTGCAATCTGACCAAGGAAGGTTACCCCGCGGTTTTCCTCGCGTCATCAGAGAGTGGGGGCCCCGAAGGCTTTGCCCAAATCCTGTCATCCGGTGAGCTGCCCTGCAGAGGGCAGCTGCATGGAAACTACTCCCACGGAGTGGGTTTTCAGACTACTTGGTGCTTTTAGTACGTTTTGCAGAAGGAAGGGTTTTACGGTGGCCGGAGTGCAAATCTTGCCACCAAGTTCCTGATAAAAAGTAACCCAACTGCAGGAGGATGTCGGCGGACGCAGCTCGGCACTTGATATGGATTGCCATTGCCTCACAAGGAGCTTCTCCACATTTTGACAGATTTTGTTTTTAATCCTGCTGGGTGTCCATATCATACACCTTCCTCACCAGGAAACCTGGTGGGGGAGACAGTTTAGTCACCAACAACTCGACCATGAAACCGGTTAGTGCTGGTTTACATGGTACCCGTAGCAACCTGACCTGACCTGACCTGACAATAAACGGGAGCTTGCCCCCGAAAATGTGAATTTGCTTTTTCTCTGAAGCCACACACACAATTTGGATGAAACATAACCACAACCTTTATCGACCGTGATGTACCAAAGTTTTTTCACGTTATTTAAAACAAATCCATAGGTATTTATTTTCTTCTCCATTACATGTTTTTTGGGTCATCCATGCCTACCAGTGGTTCCCTGGTTATCTTATCCAACCGCAACTAGTTGAGCACCCAGGGATATTGCTCCTATGTTTATACATGACCCTAAGCATGCTGGCATGCTATTTCCTTAATTATCACATGGGCCACACCTGTCACACCACAGAAAACAATATCTGTCCAAACTCAAGAATGAACTGTCACACTAATCTAACTCCTCCAAAGCCTGGTGGTTCCTTGTTAAATTCCTGTATGGTGTATGCTCCCCCTCCACCCCTTCATCACTTCAAATCGCACCATAGCCCACTCTGCTCGTGAGAAGGCCAAATGCCTCAATTTTGTGTTTGCTTCCAAATCTTGCATCGCATATATATATATATATATATATATATATATATATATATATATATACATATATATATACATATATATATATATATATATGTATATATATATATATATATGTATATATATATGTATATATATATATATGTATATATGTATATATGTATATATATATATATATATATATTGTTGTGGTTACCAGATTCGCAAACCACCATTCAGGTCCCTTAGGTGAGGTATCTCGGTAAGTGCATGTGTAGTTAGGCCCAAACCCGTTGTCTAGTGGGAATACATGTCATTTATACGTGCTGCGACTCTTCAGGATAGCCGTTTTTCTTTCACTATCTTTATTTTGGACCATCCGCCATGATTACCATCACAACCACAACATCAACCACCAACCACAACCGCCACGACCTTCCCGTCACACCTCGCCACCGTAGCATCGCCACCGTTCTTGCCCCGCTGTGGGTACCGGTGTTGGACTCATGCAGAACGCGCGTCGAACAGCGTGTACAAAATCACGGATTTTCTGCTTCAAAAACGGATCAAAAACGACACACGCCCACTTTTTGCCGTCCAATCGGTGAGCGAGGGGCGAATTGGCCCCGCCCCCAGGGCGATCGATATATGCAAATTTGTGGATCAAAAAGCCTTCACGCCCACTTTTTGTCGGGCCAATGGGGAGCGAGGTGAAAGGTCAAAGGGAGGGGGTCAAAGGCGAAGTTACGGGGGGGATAAAAGGACGGTGTTCGTCAGTCAAAAGGAGAGTCAGCAGAACGGGAACGAGTTAGAGTCAGCAGAACGGGGTCGGAGAGTCAAGAAGAGGAGAGTCGGAAGCAGAGGGTCAAGACTTCGCGGGCGGTGGAGCTGCTCGTCGTGTGCGTGGGAGTCGGAACGGAGGGGACGGAGCGGTGGAAAGGCGGCGACACCAGACGAGGGGGTGCTCGCGTCGTGCAGGAAGCTGCACCCGAAGGAGGCCGACAGCGCGACCTGGCCGAGGTGGAGACGCTCGTCGCATATAATAAAGATCCTCTATACCCCGAGCATCAGCAACCCCCTCCTGTTTCCCCCCGCGCTGAGATAGTGCGACCAAGGGGCGCCGTTCCCACCCCTGCCAGGCACTGTCCACGAGGCCCGCGGGTTGCGGGGCCATCGCCGCTCCGCGTCTCATCACCAGACGGGTAGGCCCGACCCGGTCTCGGCCCCAGGCCTACCTCATTCTTGAGGGTATTTCTTTTCCTTGGTTTTGGGTATGTGTTGTCGGCGCCGTCTGTGAAGTAGAATTGTATAAGTGTTGCCGTGTGCTCGGTAGTCGGTATTAGCTCTGCACTGTGTTTTCACTTTTATGTTTGCTTTTTGTGTAAATGGAAGTGTGTTTTCTTTTTTGTGTGCATTTGGTGGAATTGTATTTGTGTGCTTCCCGTGTGCCGCGAATAAATGTGCTTTATTGTTGAACTGTTCTCCCGCTTCGCTTCGTCTTTTCCTCCATTGAATCCCCATCTTGCTTCACGTAAAGGGTTGGTAGTGGGCTGAGTACGCCCGATAATTAATCGAACCGTCGAGGTCGACGATAACACCGCTCGGTTATTCTGATAGTACGGAACGGGTCGCTTAAGTGGCCCGTGTCCGAAGTCGACCTGCGGCGAGGTGCGATCGCCCGGTCTACCCTCCGCGTGGGTACTTAGGTAGTTCGAATTTGGCGAGCAACCCTATCCCACGCGGGGGCTGATTGGCTCGATCGCGGTGAGACCGAAAGGTCCACCCGTGACTGGTTCCCGGCGTTAGTCCGAGAGGGTCACGACTGGATTGTCCGTCCGGTGGGCGACGTGCCGCGATTCGAGTTACGTGGCCGTCGCACGCCGGCGGGCGCGAAGACCGCAACAATATATATACATATATACATATCGTTGCGGTCACGCGTAAAGAGACACCAGCTTGTCACTCAGGGGGGTTAATCCCCGGTTGCCCGAGGAAGAGACGGACCTGGGGCCACCGCTCACAATTGAAGTTGTGGTACGGTGGGTTGTGTTATAACCACGAATGCCACCCAGTTAACCACGAGTTCGTATCCTCCGTCTAATTATTCCGTTTACCAAGAGGTCACGTGGTTACGTGAGCGGGGAGCGCGCCCTCGGCAAAGCACCAATGTTATCTCAATTAGATTTTAATTAGGGCAGTCGAGCATTTTAACCGCTGGTGCGTGCCAACTATTTTTGGTAAAATCTGTGGTAATTACCTCCCAGTCGATCTCGTTTCAGACAATGATTGACCAATGGAAGGAAAGGACAAACATGGACAGGTTGTAAAATCGACAAATGATTTATTCATAATAAAATAAATAAATAAAAAGAAGAAGAAAAAGAAAAATAATAAATAAATAAAAAGAAGAGAAGAAAGAATAAAAAGAAAAAAAGGCATGTCACATCTGTCGCCAGTACCCAGCCTTGCCATGCACCCTCTTGCGAACAGCCTTGAACGCCAGTCAACGTCTGGGAGGGCACCGAGGTCTTCTGTCGTGGGTTTAGTCCCTGGTGCTGCGACACGGGCAGCTTCTCACACTTCCCGAAACTGGTGACGTCCAGTGACCCACAAGGTCCGGTGACCGACCCGTGCCTCATTTGTTGTCGGCGGTGCTCACACCCACACGCGCACCACACGCTCGCTTGCTCAAGCACTGGGAAGGACGAATTGTCTCGTTGTTGGTGTTGGTCAGACACCCACACGTGCACCACATGCTCGCTTTCTTCTCCTCTTTTGCGCACTTACACCCACTTCTTGCTCACTTCTCTTCTTCCTCCCTGGCTTTCTTTCACTTCTCTCGCTCTTTTCCTCTCACTTTTCTCTCCTCAGAACGGACCTCCAATTTGTTTTATATCTGCGGGCCATCTCGTCAGGCGCAGTCCGCCCCACTTGCGCACGGTTACCATGACGACCCGTGCACTCTCAAAAAGGCGGGCATCGGCGCTCACGAAAGAACGTTGCTGAGGAAAAATAAGGGCATGCGTCAGAGCTCGCGAAAGAAATGTGTGTAAACGTGTCTGTCGTAAAGAAAAGAGCTTCCCATAAGAGAGGGGATCAATTCTTTACCTTCTCAACACATCACATTTAAAATCCTATGAGACATGGGGATGGGGCTAATCTGAACATGCATTTCAGGAAAGAACTGTCTGAGGACCTGGATGTGTGGATGCATTCATCAGACCGGATTCTGAAATCCGTAACAATATATATATATATATATATATATATATATATATATATATATATATATATATATATATGTATATGTGTGTATATATATATATATATATATATATATATATATATATATATATATATGTATATGTATATATGTATATGTGTGTATATGTATATGTATATATGTATATGTGTGTATATGTATATGTATATATGTATATGTGTGTATATATATTATATATATATATATATATATATATATATATATATATATATATATATATATATATATATATGTGTGTATATATATATATATATATATATATATATATATATATATATATATATATATATATATATATATATATATATGTATATATATGTATATATGTGTATGTATATATGTGTGTATATTGTTGCGGATTCGCGCCCGCCGGCGTGCGAACGGCCACGTAACTCGAATCGCGGCACGTCGCCCACCGGACGGACAATCCAGTCGTGACCCTCTTGGACTAACGCCGGGAACCAGTCACGGGTGGACCTTTCGGTCTCACCGCGATCGAGCCAATCAGCCCCCGCGTGGGATAGGGTTGCTCGCCAAATTCGAACTACCTAAGTACCCACGCGGAGGGTAGACCGGGCGATCGCACCTCGCCGCAGGTCGACTTCGGACACGGGCCACTTAAGCGACCCGTTCCGTACTATCAGAATAACCGAGCGGTGTTATCGTCGACCTCGACGGTTCGATTAATTATCGGGCGTATTCAGCCCACTACCAACCCTTTACGTGAAGCAAGATGGGGATTCAATGGAGGAAAAGACGAAGCGAAGCGGGAGAACAGTTCAACAATAAAGCACATTTATTCGCGACGAACGGAAAGCACACAAATACAATTCCACGAAATGCACACAAAAAAGAGAAAACACAATTCCATTTACACAAAAAGCAAACATAAAAGTGAAAACACAGTGCAGAGCTAATACCGACTACCGAGCACACGGCAACACTTATACAATTCTACTTCACAGACGGCGCCGACAACACATACCCAAAACCAAGGAAAAGAAATCCCCCAAGAATGAGGTAGGCCTGGGGCCGAGACCGGGTCGGGCCTACCCGTCTGGTGATGAGACGCGGAGCGGCGATGGCGCCTCTCTCCGCGGGCCTCGTGGACAGGGCCTGGCAGGGGGTGGGAACGGGGCCCCCTTGGTCGCACTATCTCAGCGCGGGGGGAAACAGGAGGGGGTTGCTGATGCTCGGGGTATAGAGGATCTTTATTATGTGCGACGAGCGTCTCCACCTCGGCCAGGTCGCGCTGTCGGCCTCCCTCGGGTGCAGCTTCCTGCACGACGCGAGCACCCCCTCGTCTGGTGTCGCCGCCTTTCCACAGCTCCGTCCCCTCCGTTCCGACTCCAACGCACACGACGAGCAGCTCCACCGCCCGCGAAGTCTTGACCTTCTGCTTCCGACTCTCCTCTTCTTGACTCTCCGACCCGTTCTTGTTTGCGACTCCGACTCTCTCTGACTGACGAACACCGTCCTTTTATCCCCCCCGTAACTTCGCCTTTGACCCCCTCCCTTTGACCTTTCACCTCGCTCCCCATTGGCCCGAGAAAAAGTGGGCGTGAAGGCTTTTTGATCCACAAATTTGCATATATCGATCGCCCTGGGGGCGGGGCCAATTCGCCCCTCGCTCACCGATTGGACGGCAAAAAGTGGGCGTGTGTCGTTTTTGATCCGTTTTTGAAGCAGAAAATCCGTGGTTTTGTACACGCTGTTCGACGCGCGTTCTGCATGAGTCCAACACCGGTACCCACAGCGGGGCAAGAACGGTGGCGATGCTACGGTTGCGAGGTGTGACGTGAAGGTCGTGGCGGTTGTGGTGAAGCGGTGGTTGTGGTCGGTGGTTGATGTTGTGGTTGTGATCATGGCGGTTGGTCCAAAATAAAGATAGTAAAAGAAAAACGGCTATCCTGAAGAGTCGCAGCACGTATAAATGACATGTATTCCCACTAGACAACGGGTTTGGGCCTAACTACACATGCACTTACCGAGATACCTCACCTAAGGGACCTGAATGGTGGTTTGCGAATCTGGTAACCACAACACTACCCCCTTCCCTTTTTACAGACTCGTCCCGAGTCGTCAAATTTTCGTGTGCCATCATGTGTAGTTTTCCCCTAGTACACTTTACCTACGGATCCCTGAGTGCGACATTCATGGTATTCGTGTCCCCAAAATAAATAACCTGAGGGCTGCGTAACTACCTAAACAAACTCACTCACACGGACGACTTAAATAAAATTGCCGGCGCTAAGACAAACATGCCGGGGGCGCACTCATATGTACAGTACATCTTACCTTAACTTACAAATTTTACACTAAACCATGGCCCAGGATCACTGAACTCTGCAAAAAGAAAGCAGTTAGCAGGGAGCCAGGCTGCCCACATGCAGTCTCTGGCTCAAAACAATGCAGGTGACAGGGAACGTGGCTGGCTGCTCACACGCAGTCCAAGGCCTTCCCTTTTGAACTGAACGCAGTGAACCACAACGGTGCATGGGCTGCACAAACGCAGTCTCCGTGCCAGCTCAAGTGGCACACGCAATGAGCACAACGAATGGATGCATGAACACAAACACGGTGCACGGGCCGCCACTGCAGGCCCGTGTTGTAGCTGCCAACAGGGCAGTTCTTGCAGCTTGCAAACTGTTGCTTTTACGATCCTGGCGCACATGGCAATGAACAGGGGGGGGCAAAGCAAAAATTGAACGGGGCTGGTGAACGTGGGCAGTGGGCATGGCATGGCAAAGGCAGCAGGCAAACACAGCCCGCAGAAGAAGGCTGCTGCAGGCAAACACAGCCGGCAGATGAACTGGCCGGCACAGGCCTTGCAGTAACACAGCCAGCAGATGAAGCTGGCCAGCTTTTGCCGTCAGTGGAAGTTGGTGGAGGGAGTGCGGTGGTGCTGGCCACTTGGAAGGCGGGCTCGGACCTACCTACCCGTCTCCCTCCCAACCTATCGCCTTTGCCTGTCACTGTACATACCCACTCCCTTAATTTGTCAAACCCCAATTTAGCCCCAACTTATTTTTTTATTGTTTTTATTTTTACTTCCCCACTATAAATCGTCCCCTAACCCCCTTTATCGTCCTTGTTCGGCTAACCTATTCTGTCACCTAGCCTACTCCCAACCCCTACGTTCCCTTCCCAGAGGGGAACAAGGGAGAGCTAACGTCCTGTGCCGAGGCCCAACGAAGCCTCAGAATGGCCTCCCCAGAGTTCGGCGATCTTAACACCAAGTGGGTCCAGCGGCCCACAACGACAGCGAGGGGATGGATGGTGCGGAGGGGTACATCTCCTAATCTACCCTAACCATTTAACTGTTAAACTACCCCGGGGCTTTCAACAAACGCCTCTCGCTTAAACTATTGGTTCTAACAACCCAGATTCCCGTCGCCTGTGTTGGTGTCCTCACAATTTCGGGCCTCGCCCCCCAATTTTCTCTCCGTGCCCTCACACGGTCTCCTGGCTGGGACACGTGGCTCCCTTTGGCAGGCACGACCCTCTGCCGAATCTCCCGCTATGGCACCCCCGGGCACTACACTGCCTCCGAGCCTACCAGCTCCCTAACACCGGGGAGTGCCCCCCATGGCACCTCCCCTGAAACGCACACGTGGCAGGCCGGCCTCCCGGGCCCCTTTCCGAGGGTCACCCGTGCCCACAACACTGCCCACGCGGCTAATGGCGCCCGGGCCCCCGCACCAAGCAGGCGCACCCGTGCCCACTACTCTATCCCGGCCCCCCATGGGCCCTTGGCCTACCACGGCCGACTAGCCTGGTGCCCGGGGTACCCACTCAGCGATACTCACCTTTCGCAGCCACGCTCCCAAGCCCGTCAACAGGGCTCCTGCACCCCTCCAAATGGGTCTCGAGCCTACTTTCCCACCAACAGCAAAACGACCTCCATTTTTCAATTTGACTAACCCAGCTAACTCACTCTACACTGACCCCGGGGTCCCTTGGGCGGGAGTCACTCCTCCCCCCAATCACTCATCGCACCATGCATTCCCCATTCACTCCACTCACACAGACCCGCTGGCCTCACTCACTCATCATGTACTCACCTCACAACTCACCAACTCTTCAACACACACACCACTGAACTCTGCCATCCTTCTATCTACCTCCCCTAACTAACTCGTGCTCCCACGTCGTCCCTTACACTAGTAGCACGTTCCTTTTAACACTACGTAGCTAAACTACGTCCCCTCTACACACTCACAAGTCTGTCACTGTCTCCAAATAAATCATTTTATTTCCCAACCTAAATCTGGCTACAATCCCTCTAACTAATCCATTCCACGGACTCCATGAGGACTTACCCCTGCCCCATGAAGTCGGTCTAACTAAGCTAACCCTTCCCCCTAACTAGTTTCCATCCTGTGCCCAGGTAAGGGGGGTCTTCCACCCTTTGCCCAGGAATCCTGTGCACCCGAAAGTGAGGCTTGCTTTTTTTTTTTTTTTCATGCGCAGCACCTGCGCGGCAACTCAGAGCTAGCGCACTTTGCACCTGCCCGTGACGTCATGCAGCTGCACGTGTTCCTCGTCCCTCCTTGGACGGGACCATCCGGCAGAGATACCCCTCCTGCCGGATTCCAACCCCACGTGCAGCCATGGCGTCACCGTGCGCATAAAAAAAAAACACAAGCCACACGTCTCGAGGGGTTCCCCACGCGAACACATGTGCCTTGCCCGTTGGAGCTTAACACACACGATCGCGTGGAGAACCCGTCCGGTCCAAATCCATTTACCTGCCTAAACTTTGTCCGTCCGCGGGATCGGCAAATCCACCGCGTGCGTTTCCGGACCGGGACTTCACTCTCGCAAGCGAGCACGTGGTGGTCTCGTGCGTTGCACCGCACGAACCTCGTGCTCACTGCTGGGTGAACCCGGCACGGTCCTCGAAACAACTACAGCCGCTACTCGGCTTTCTCTCCTCTGTCGCCGTCTCCGTCTCCATTCGACCCACGCACACCTGCGTGTTACGACGCACACAGTCCACACCATCACATTCACACCGGGAGATGCGGCTGCGTGCTCCCGCATGCCAACCGACATCTCCCTCACATACCGCTCTCTCACACACACGGTCGCCCTTGCACACAGCGACCTTGCACACGGCCGTTCACTCACGCGTGCGGGGGCACTCACCCGCGGTGCCTCACTCGCACTCCGTGCCTCATCCACACACGGTGCCTCACCCACACACGCAGGGGCACTAACCCGCGGTGCCTCACTCACACTCCGTGCCTCATCCACACACGGCGTGCTGGGAAGCACGTACTCCGGCACCATCGCCACCACACCACTCACACGTGGTGCCTCACTCATACTGGCCGTTTCACTCACACACACGGCCTCACTCACACACGGTGCCCCATTCACACTCGGCGTGCTGGGAAGCACGCACTCCGGCACCATCGCCACCACACCACTCACACACGGGGTCGCTTCCACACACGGGGACGCACTCACACCTTGCACCACACACACAGGGACAACCACACTGGGGATTCGTGTCCCCACAAGGGTCTCCGGGGCCTCTACACCCCCCAAGCTCTCCGTGCACCCGTCCACAGCACTCGTCCCCTCAACCTCGCAAAGCACGACCGAACTCACCTGGTCGTGACTCACCTCAAGGGGGCATACTCCCTCCCCTCGTTCCTGGAGGAGGTCATCCAGCTGCTCACACCGGGTCCCCACACGCTCCGCGAGCTCACCCCCATTGTCCTCCACTACCTCCGTGTGTGTGTGCGCGTCACTTACCCCGTCTTCATCGTGTTTATTGGTCTCTGCTTCTTTCTGGCGTCTTTCCCTTATCTTTATGTAGGTCAACCTTGCTTTCTCTTTAAGTCGCTCCCGTCCTTCCCTGTTTTTCACTCCTTGCTCTTTCACGATCTCCGCGTACCTCATCCTTGCTCTCCGTATTAATTGTTCTTTTCTCTCCCTCGCAATTACTTTCACCTCGTCTCTTGTCTCCCGAATTACTTTTTCCTTACCCGCCTCCACCGCGGGCCTGTCAGCCGTTGCACCCCCTTCCAGCTCGTTCGTTCCGACACGTGGAGTCGCCATTTTAAGTTCCCTGCTCACGGCCTTCATGCCCGCCTGCAGGCATCGGCCCATGTTCTGCGTCTCACCCCGTAGCTCTTTCATTTCTTTTTTCATTTGCTGTGTATTCGCATCCATCGTCGTTTTCACTTCATTCATATTCGCATCCATCTTTTCGTTCATACCTTTCATTTCCGCATTCATTTGTGCCAGCATGGTGAATAGCTGGGCCATGTCGGGTGCGCTTGAGTGAGCCATTTCGGCAGGGGTTGGGGAAGGGTCTTGGTGGAGAGGGGGGGGGAAGGTGTCATACACCGCGGCCGCTGCCGCACCCACCTCGGGCCCTGGGTTCAGTTGGGCGAGTCCGTGTTCCTGCACAATCAACATTTCCTGCTCGGGGATTCCATCCTGGGCCATGGACTCTACATTATTACACATATACATTTCTAATACCCCCGGCTCCCGCTCGCCTTGAGACGCCATCTTGCTTCTCGTGAAGGGTTAATTTGCTCGCTCGTAATTTGGAGGGAATCGGGGGTCGCTTCTCTCACCCCTGGACCGATTCCCGTGAATTTAGCCGGAGACAGGAGAGCCCGTTTTCCTGTTCTCCGATACCAGTGCCGCGAGGAGGGCGATGAATTTGTATCCCACTCCTGACACCAGTGTTGCGGTCTTCGCGCCCGCCGGCGTGCGAACGGCCACGTAACTCGAATCGCGGCACGTCGCCCACCGGACGGACAATCCAGTCGTGACCCTCTCGGACTAACGCCGGGAACCAGTCACGGGTGGACCTTTCGGTCTCACCGCGATCGAGCCAATCAGCCCCCGCGTGGGATAGGGTTGCTCGCCAAATTCGAACTACCTAAGTACCCACGCGGAGGGTAGACCGGGCGATCGCACCTCGCCGCAGGTCGACTTCGGACACGGGCCACTTAAGCGACCCGTTCCGTACTATCAGAATAACCGAGCGGTGTTATCGTCGACCTCGACGGTTCGATTAATTATCGGGCGTATTCAGCCCACTACCAACCCTTTACGTGAAGCAAGATGGGGATTCAATGGAGGAAAAGACGAAGCGAAGCGGGAGAACAGTTCAACAATAAAGCACATTTATTCGCGACGAACGGAAAGCACACAAATACAATTCCACCAAATGCACACAAAAAAAAGAAAACACAATTCCATTTACACAAAAAGCAAACATAAAAGTGAAAACACAGTGCAGAGCTAATACCGACTACCGAGCACACGGCAACACTTATACAATTCTACTTCACAGACGGCGCCGACAACACATACCCAAAACCAAGGAAAAGAAATCCCCAAG
>NC_140971.1:29909329-29969329 GCF_056783735.1 Eptatretus burgeri
TCGGCTTACCAAGGGAGAATTTGTCGTGTGTCAAATAAAATGTCCCAAAATGTTGGAGGGTGCCTTTATCTGCTGCCAGCGCCCTGCCTCGTCATGCACACACCCACAGACAGGCTCAAACACCAATCGACGTCACGTCATCATCCGCAGGAACCAGGTATGCCAAGAATCATGTACGCCAAGAGCAGGTACCGAGCAGAACCAGCAGGAACGGTCCAACCGTCACCACCCATCAGGAGCTATCAGGAGCCGTAACCGATGGGCAGCTGTGAGGAGATATAACTAACAGACATCTGCAAGGAGCTGTAAGGAGTTGTCAGCAACAGTAAAGAACCATAAGGAGCTGTCAGCAATGGTCAAGAACCGGAAGGAGCTGTCAGCAATGGTCAGGAACCGCAAGCTGTTTGCATTGGTCAGGAACCGTCACTAATCGTAACCTCCCATCCTTTTTAAAGGCGACCAGTGTGGGCGGAGCCTCAAGCAGACGTCAGCCAAATCCAGCTTGCCGATAGGCGCATCGTTGCACATGACCTCCAACCGTCAATCTTGCGATCATCCCTTCCTTACCAGAGCGAGACGCAACCCCCAATCAACACAGGCCTGGGCCAGGACGCCACATTTGGGGTGCTGGACGGATGCCAAAGGGTGGCCATTTGCCGCAATTTCCGAGCGAAAACGTGGGGCACTCACAAGACGTCAACGGCGGACATCGCCTCCCCGTTCGGCCTGACACTTGTTGGAGCCAACCAGTATCTATGAAGCTGCCAAACGGTGTGTCGGGCATCAATGGAAAAAGTTGGTTGTCAACTTCGATGGAAGAGAGGTGGATGGGGTAAATGATCCACAGCTGTATTTAACCGTCAGAATTAATAAAATGTGAAAAACCTGTGGTGCGTTTACTCAAATATCCTGCAATTCCAAAGTGTCCTGATGGAAAGGGGTAGAATGGAGAGAGAGAGAGAGACAGAGAGAGAGAGAGAGAGAGAGAGAGAGAGAGAGAGAGAGAGAGAGAGAGAGAGAGAGAGAGAGAGAGAGAGAGAGAGAGAGAGAGAGAGAGAGATGTATATATATATATATATTAGATTAGAACCTGGGATTAGAACCCAGGCTACACAAAGCAAGCATGCTTTCCTCTTGGCTTTCCTGCCATTACGTGGCAATTCCTTACTTCAAAATTGAACAGATTTTTTCTCATTGTGATCATATAATTTATTTTGTCTTCTTACCTCTGGAATCGAACCACGGTATTGCCATTTATTGAAGCTTGAAGAATGCATGTCAAGTGGCTTCACCAGGCACTCCACAAAATGGTTGTTGCCAGCATTCATGGCTTTTTTCATTTCCGCCCATGCCACAACCTCAAGAATCTCTTCAGCTAAGCCGAATTACAAAATTTCAGCTCTTGATTTGGACTTGGCAGCAGTTCCGACGTGAAAAAAGTGTTCATTTGTCCAATTCGGACATTGCTTGGGAGGTTCTGGCTGCATGGTTTTATCGACGGCAATTGGTATTCACTTACATAGCCAGGCGTGCCATTGGAGTGCTTGCTTGAGTGCTTAAGCTACTGACCGGGTGCTCTACAGTCGATAGCAGTGCAGTTCATGTCCCGATCAGGATGTGCAGTCCACAGTTACTACAAAGTAGAGGTACATATACAGAACACACTGATGTGGTACTTATGGGCAGATTTGGACCGGCAGGCACTCTCCGTGGGAGTGTAGGCATCCAATGCCTTTAACGGGTGCCATGGTGGGAACGTTTCATCCCATATCTTATGGACATTGTATCAGGTTTTCCTTTGTCCTCGCGACTGTTTCGAAAGCAATCAGTTATCAGGTGTGTTTAACAGAGGTGATATGGTTTCTCTTTGTGAGTTTCCAAGAAAAATGTATTTGATAACGCCTGATTTCTGAGCCATTTTGCCATATTAATGTGTTTTCTAAATTACCGAGCCAAATTTTTTTCAACCTGTCATACGCAGCTGTTTATAGAGACTAATGTTTTGCGCATCTCCGTGAAACGTATATACATCTATCTATATATTACAAAAACTCTCATCTTGTATGTATGTATGTATGTATGTATGTATGTATATATGTTCCCAAAATACAGCCAAAATGGTATACGATAGCACAAACATTTTCAGCCCACCTTACTCACAAATTCATCTGCGGTGTGCAGTATCAAGTTTCGTTAAAATCGGTCAATGAAAAAAATTATTAAAAAATCAATTACCAATACAGTCAAGTACTCTTCGGGAGAATTTGATCGATGCAAACAACCTCAGTGGTATAGTTCGCTGTAGCTATTTTTTTCTTGAAATTAATTATTTTAAAATCTCAAACATTTAGGATAGACAAAGAACGATTTATTTTTAAGCATTAAATATACATCGCCATTTCTATCTATACTTGCATGGTCATTAATAAATATAATTGTGTTTAGAAGATTACGCACAATAATTTTTTCGACTTTCTTTTCTCCGTCTTTTTTTTTTTAAACATTTACGCGCAAAAATTTTAGGGCCACCTTACTTACCATTCTCCTGCGGTGTGCAGTATCAAGTTACGTTCAAATCGGGCAACGAAAAAAATTATAAAAAAATCAATTCCCGATTCAGTCAAGTGCTCTTTGGGAGAATTTGATCAATACAAACAACCTGAGCGGTATAGTTTGTTGGAGCTATCTTTCTTTTTTTGAAATAATTTTTTTTAACAACCGCTGTCACAACGGGACCCCAACGGGTCATCTCGTACAGTATATAAATGCAACATTGTTTTTCGGTGAAAGCTACTCAAGGTTTCTGGGTTGTGCACAGTATGTACTGTTGGAAGTAATCACACTGACTCCAACCTGCGATTGTGAAAAATAGCCGATATCGACCAAGCACGTGTGTGTGTGTGTGTGTGTGTGTGTGTGTGTGTGTGTGTGTGTGTTGCTGTTGTTGCCTGCTATCTCCACATGTGGATGGCTTTCAGGAGGTGAAACAGAGACCTTTCAGGTCTCAAAGTATCCACCTCTATATGTGTTCGTCATTCATTTGCATCTACATATGCAGGTTTAAGAATGTGGAATGGAGTCCTCCAAGGGTGGGCTCAAATTATCCACCTTCTTTTCAGTAACGGGTCATGATTCATGGACCATGTTGTGGAGTTTTCTGTTCTCAAAGTTTTGTGCCAAGGGCTCTCCTCAGGATCGTCACTGAGCCCCGGACAGCTTCCAACTGGAGTTCGTTTGTAGTAATATTCCCAGGGATGGTTTTTAATATCTCTGTGAGGTTCTTCGTCATCATTCCCGTCGTTCCATCTATTACTGGTACAATTTTGGCATTCTTCAGCTTCCAGGATCTTTTCACTTCATTCTTGAGGTCTGCATTTTCTTGATTTCTGCATCGTTTCATCCAAAATCACAAGTGTTAACACCTCAATTTGCAAAGACTTCTTCTCTTTTTTGTACCTAAGTATGATATCTGGTCGCAATGCTTTGTTGTCGATGCTCATGCTCGTTGGGATCATTTGGTCGTACGTGAGCGGTACTTCCATGTTTTCAGTGACTGCTTTTGGTTCTTGTTCCCACAAATTTTCTGTAACTGGAATGTAAAAATTTTTACAGATGTGCGAGCAGATTTATTTACAAACTCTGTCTGTCATTGTATGTGCAACTGCTCTGACATGAGTTTTTGTTTTTGTTTGTGTTCGGTCATTAAGCAAAACATATCATTCTCTTTGCGAACCCCACCTCCACCCCTCACCTTTCTCTTTTGATTTTTTCCTACCCCCCCCTCTCTCTCTCTCTCCACTCCTCGCTCCCCCCTCCAAAGAAAATGCAGCACTCTCCTCCCACACCTCTGTCTCTCTCTCTGTCCCTCTCTCTCTGTCCCTCTCTCTCTGTCCCTCTCTCTCTCGCCACTTCCTCGTATCCCTTCCTAGCTTCCCCTCCCTCCTCCCTCCATCCTCTCCTCTCCCCTCCCTTTCCTGCATCCTCTCCCCTTCCTCACCCCTCTCTTCCTCTCTCTCCCTCCCCTCACTCCTCTCTCCATCCCCTTAACACTCCTGTCAGTGAAGAGACGATTTGCATTTGCTAGTGTGCATATTTTGTTGCGAAGACCACGAGGGGTGAACGACCTTGGGTTCCCACCAGACTCACCGGAATCGCAGGCCATTGCACACAAATTACTTCGTGACGCGGCAGGACGCTAATCGACCGTGAACGCCAATAACTCGACCACGTGACTTAGGGTCCTCCATCTAATTAATAACGTTTACCTCAAGGTCACGTGATTTAATTACCAGGGAACACACCCTCGGTACACACTTGCTCAAACTGGATCACCTCACCAGATCTGATGCAGCCGAGCGGAACTGCCAAGTACGTACGTACCAACTCGGAAGCATATTTTTGGAGAATAACCTCCTCGCTAAATGAGGGTGCGAGCCAGGCTGGACTAATGGAAGAAAACACGAAAACGAGCTGAGAACATTTCTATACAACATATTTATTTACAACCATGCGAGGAAAAGTATGTGGCACAGTGAATGGGAATTTATATTTCTGTATTGCAGGGGATAGCAAGGAACTTGTGGGGTGCGGAAAAAAGCAGCTTACAAAAGAAGACACTGAGCAGGATTATCCTGACTATCGTATCCAATCTTACTTAATGTAGGACAGACACCAGCACGCACGCACGCACGCACACACACACACACACACACACACACACACACACACACACACGCAAAGTTAGAGAGCCAGGAAAGAGAGAGAAAGGTGAGTCTGAGCACCCTCCAAATACCTGGCATGGTAGGCTGACTAACGTGGCTCAGGATGCTGAGGGGTAGTTGGAAAGATACTTGTGTCTATGGTGTGGGAGTGAGGAGGTGTGATGTATGTGATGTGAGGGGTGTGGTGTCGTGCCAGTGGAAATTAGGATTGCGAGTCAGCAAACCTTCTTATTTGTGTGTCCACAGAAGACAGGATAGAGGGGTGTATAGAGCGAGGAGAATAGATGCGTGAGAAGGAAGATCCCGAACCTAGCCATGTAAAGGTCTGTATGTGTAGCATGTACCTCCGTGAGATGCTCCGCCTGAGCATTCCCACCTTGTGGTATGGCGTGTTATCTTCTGCCTTTTTATCTGCCGGGGCTCATGGCAACATGCCCTCCACACTGGTCCACCGTCCATGGCCGGCAGTGGGTCCATCTGGCTTTGCGGGGGTGGCGGCACATCGACAGCACTGGAGGGAGTCTCGAAGAACGACAGTTGCACATGCATCAGGTTCTCGAAGAAGAAGCACCATGCTCCCCCCTTTTCTAAGCCCCAGGCGAAGGTTGGGGCGAAGACTGTAATGCGACATGCTGTGGCCCAAACCGTGCTCCTCTGTTGGGCCACAGCAGCCTAAGCCACACCATGCCAGGCTCTGGGACTGGAGACCGGCTCAGATGCCTACCAGCTTCAGCACGGATTGGAGCTCCTGACTTAAAATGGGAGCATGCTCCCTGAGCTGGCACCCAGGCCCTGAACGTGCACCAAGTGTAATCTGTGTGTTGGATGGCAGAGGACTTTCTCTGCCACCCACAGGCTCCTTCACGAGCCAAAATGCACACCCAGGACCTGAACCAAACTCCCGGATCGCCCTTCCCGCGACCCCTCCTCATTGCTTTTGGTCTTGCCATGGTCTGATTGCTGGATGAGGGCAATGCACACCCAGGACCTTAACCAAACTCCCGGATCGCCCTTCCCGTGACCCCTCCTCGTTGCTTTCGGTCTTGCCCTGGTCTGATGACTGGATGAGGGCTGTAACTATTCTGGATGCTCACCCGAGACATTCCCTGTGAGATGCGGTGGAGGTATTAGTGTCTGTTGCATGGTGGAGCATCAAGCTGCACCAAGGATAATGGCCGACACTGCGCAGTGCTCCTCAAAATAGAGTGGTGAATTGTACCAATGCAGAGGCACAAGGAGGTGCAGAAATATTTTTTTCCTGTATGCAGGAGGCGTTTGTGGTCAAAGTGGTGAGATTTGGTGAGCGAGGTGTGAAGTAAGGTGAGGTGCCAGTTGGGAATTGGCACGCACAGATTTGAAAGAAATAATGGCACATAAATTCCCATGTGCAGGTTGTTTTGTGTGTAACGGGGATGATCCGAGCCATGGGAGACATCGTGGTGTACCTATTAAACAATTGTCTATTGAATGGCATGTGTGTGCGTGCTTGTTGTGTTCTATGGCTAAAAGGAAAGGGTTAGAGTAGAGGTCAGAGTATGAATCAAAAAGATATTTATTTGGCCTAACTATGAGTCCCATGCAATGCACTTCAGCCCGTTAACCCACTAGACATGAGGGGAGGACTAACTACATGAATACTAATGAAATAACTGCCTGGGGATCACTGTATGTTCGGTGCCATTGCCTTAGAGGCATGCAGTTTTGCAGAACCGCAACAATATATATATATATATATATATATATATATATATATATATATATATATATATATATATATATATATATATATATATATATATATATATATATATATATATATATATATATATATATATATATATATATATATATATATATATATATATATATATATATATATATATATATATATATATATATATATATATATATATATATATATATATATATATATATATATATATATATATATATATATATATATATATATATATATATATATATATATATATATATATATATATATATATATATATATATATATATATATATATATATATATATATATATATATATATATATATATATTATATATATATATATATATATATATATATATATATATATTTTATATTTATATATATATATATATATATATATATATATTTTATATTTATATATATATATATATATATATATATTTTTATATTTATATATATATATTTATATTTATATATATATTTTATATTTATATATATATATATATATTTATATATATATATATATATATATATATATATATATATATTTATATATTTATATATATATATATATATATATATATATATATATATATATATATATTTATATTTATATATATATATTTATATATTTATATATATATATATATATATATATATATTGTTGCGAATTCGCGCCCGCCGGCGTGCGAACGGCCACGTGACTCGAATCGCGGCACGTCGCCCACCGGACGGACAATTCTGTCGTGCCCCTCTCGGACCAATGCCGGAGCTAGTCACGGGTGGGCCTTTCGGCCTCACCACGATCGTGCCAATCGGCCACCCGCGTGGGATAGGGTTGTTCGCCAAACTCGACCTACCTAAGTACCCATGCGGAGGGTAGACCGGGCGATCGCACCTCGCCGCAGGTCGACTCTGGACACGGGTCGCTTAAGCGATCCATTCCGTACTATCGGGATAACCGAGCGGTGTTATCATCGGCTTCGACGGTTCCAATTAATTATCGGGCGTATTAAGCCCACTACCAACCCTTTACGTGAAGCAAGATGGAGATTCAATTAAAGAAAAGACAAAGCGAAACGGGAAAACAGTTCAACATGATACACATTTATTCCGTGGCACACGGAGAGCACACATATACAGCCAAACAGAATGCACATATATCAAATGCTACAAAAGAAACAATGACGCAGAGATACTACCGACTACGCGAGCACACGGCAACACTTAAACAGTTTTAATTCACAGACGGCGCCGACACACATTTACTCAAAAGCAAAAGAAAAGCCCACCCTCAAAGACAAGGGGGCAGACGGGGCCTGTGGGCCAATATTTGCGCGGGACCTGAAGGAGCGGTCAGGTCCGCGAGACCGGGTGGGTCCTACCCGCGTCTTCGTGATGAGCCGCAAATGTGGCAGCGTGGCGGTGCCCCGTCTTCGTGCTCCTTCGCGGGTTTCGTAGGCACCGCTTGGAGTGGGGTGGGAACGGGGCCCCTTTTCGCACTTTCTCAGGGCGGGGGAAAAAGGGGGGGGGGAATTGTTGATGCTCTGGGGAAAGAGTATAGCTGGCTTGCTTGGGTCCCGTGACGAGTGATTCCACCGCAACCTCGTTGCCGACCGCCGTCTTCCTTGCCTCGGACCTGAGCTCCTCGGACTCTTCCCCCAATTCTCCTCAGCTGACTGCTGAAAACCACTGGGACGCCCTCGCCTCCCGACTCCACTTTGCTCTTCCAAACTGACTCTGCCTTTTCTGCCACTCTCTGCTCTTCCAAAACTGACTCTGCCCAGATTCGCCTTGTGCTCGGCGCTTTATAGGCCGGCAGGAGAACCCATATGCAAATTTCCGGATCAGAACCAGCTCGGGGGCGGAGCCACGCTCGCCCATTGGATGGAGAAAAAGGGGCGTGAATCTCCCCTCATCCTAGAATTTGCATATCTCGATTCCACACAGACGCACCTGGAGGCGGGGCCAAACCGCCCCGCGCTTGCTGATTGGACGGATCAGAAGTGGGCGTGTAGCATTCCTGATCCGAATTCTCCTCGGAAAGGGCGCATTTTGCACTCGCGGCTCGGCGCGTATCTTGTACGAGCCCAGGACAGCCCGACGCTCGGTGCTCACAGGTGGTGCGGGAATGGCCGCAGAAGGAGAGAGGTGAAGGTGGTGGAGGGTTTATGGTGGTGGTTTATGGCCATGGTGCCATTTGGAATGGCGGTGATGCGATGTTTGCGGGAGCGAGTTGTGAAGGTAAAGATCGTGACTGTTGGCGTTGTTGTTGTGTGATGGTTGGAGCGTGGTTGGTTCAAAATAAAGATAGAACAGAAAAACGGCTATCTCAAAGCGTCGCAGCCTGAATGAATCACATTTATTCCCTCTAAACAACGGGTTTGGGGCTAACTACACATGTACTTACAGAGATATCTCACCTACGGGACCTGAATGGTGGTTTGCGAATTTCCACAACTGTAACAATATATATATATATATACACATGTATATGTATATGAATATATATATATATATATATATATATATATATATGTATGAATATATATATGTATATATATATATATATGTATATATATATATATATATATATATATATATATATATATATATATATATATATATATATATATATGTATATGAACCAATATATGTTATTACCAACCAATATATATTTACCAACCAATGGCAGGACACGATGTTGCGTGGGCGTGGCCGATGGGGAAGCACAGCCACGTTCCCCATTACGGGTTACAACGTACGGGCTTCCGGAGAGTGATGACTTCGTGTATTCTAATAATTTCTCGATTTCTTATGCGCATTTATAGATAAACACAATGGCCCAAGTTATGATCGTTTTCATATTAGACGGTGCATAAATTTGGGGAACATCAGAGTTAGCTGGTATGCTCCGAAGCAGGAAGTAAATTATTTTTTGCACGTTTTTTTTTCTCCTCTTTCCTCTTCTCTTTGTGTTTTTCCTTGCGATGACATTGGGAAAAGGCAAAATACGTTGGCGCTAATTGAATAATTGGCCATTAAGAATAAATTGCGAATAATCTTAAGAATAAACTGCCAGATGCGAACTTCCAGACAGTGAGGACTTCACTTCCGGAGAGTGACGATTACTGTATTCTTTCTCGATTCTTTCTTTCTCGATTTCGGTACTTTCTCGATTTCTTTCTCGATTTTCTTAAACCCAATACCCCAATCCAGTCAGTGACGATTACTGTATTCTTTCTCGATTTTTTTTCTTGATTTATCGACTTACTGTGTTCTTTCTTTCTCGATTTCTGTACTTTCTCGATTTTATTAAACACAATGCCCCAATCCAATCGTCGTTTACGAGAGCGAAGGAACGGCCTGTGTGGTTGTTGTTTCTGGCCCTCGGTTTGAAAGTTTTTTTTTTTTTTTGCATGTATGGCCACGCACGTACGGGCACGTGAGAGCGAAGGAACGGCCTGTGTGGTTGTTTCTGGCATGCGGTTTGAAAGTTTTTTGTTTTGTTTTGTTTGCACCTACGGGCATGCACCTACGGGCATGCACTAGTCTGTCAGAAAAGAAAGTTATTTTTTGAGTACCACCAATGCAGAGGAAATCAAATACTTATGATTAATATTGGAAGTATTTTAGTAAATAAGACTCCAACCTATCCTTTTGATGGCCTTTCTGCTCTGGAATGTTATGGTTTATGCAACGGCACCAAAATGGAAGGTTTTTGTACGTAATTCCGGATTTCGCCCAAGTTATCAAGGCTAAATAGTTTGTGAATACAAGATTTCTAAAATTTGAAACTGTATTTCACAATTGCATATACATGTATTCACATATTATGTAAAGTAAATAAATTGTTTCCATTACATAATTTCTGGATGTGTGGAATTGTCAATACCCACTTTGGAAAACTGTATGTGCGGCATCTAACTCCAGATGTCCAAATGTCAAACGCATGGTTTTGCCATGGGTGCTGGCCTAATAATAATAATATATATAATAATATATATATATATATATATATATGTATATATTATATATGTATGTATTTATTTAACAGAAGGAACAACACTGACCTTAAATGCGACATGATGCCGATGTCATGCACATAAATTATGCCAACACATCACTTCCAAAATTGGAATGCCATCTTTGTGGCACTCAGGTCTTTTAAGACTGAGATTTATGGTCACAAATAAGTGAAAGAAAAGCTGCTGATCCAGATTTCACTCTTATTATGGGCTCATAAGGACAATATACTTCCAAATCGTTTATTTGGGACCATGCTAAATTGGTTAAATAAATATCGAACCCCCTTTCACTTGATGAGGCAACAAGGCACAAGTCGAGTCCCATAACAGCAAATACTGCACGAGGGAACCAATGGTTTAAGCAGGAGGTTTCGGTTGGGGGGGGGAGGGGTGTGTGTGTGTGTTTGGGGAGGGGGGTGGGGGAGTTGTCATTTGACCTGGACTTGAGTGTAGAAATCAAGAATTTCTATGTGCACAAGATTTCTTGATGAGGGTATTTTCTGCATTACTTATCTAGGATTCCCAGTGTTTAATAGATGCAGTAAAGTTAGCAGCAGGAATCTGGAGTTAGTCCTTTATAGGCGAGATAGATGGGCTCGTAATTAGCCCTAACTCGAGCAGCAGGGCCCAACCCAAAACCATGACAATGCTTTTGAAATGCTTTTGAAAGAAATATTTATGGTGATTAGACTCTGATTCAACGTTGGCATTCTAATTAGCCATTTTAGACTGTTTGGTTTGCAAACTAAACTGGGTCTTTTCATGGACAGTAGACACTGAGGTTGAATGCCAAGGCTTGTTTTACGGTGGTCACTTAATTCGACATTCAAACTTGGCGGGGACTCAGAGTGATCATTTGGAGAAACTATTTCCTTGTCACAAGTTCAAATAAAGGCAATGGACATTTTTAAACTGGTGGTAATAAAATATGAAAAGAAGAGGAAGCATCAAATGTATGAATAAATAAATACTTGTGCATCCACCCACCTAATAGGTAGAAGGGGTATCGGGTAAAGCACATGCATGTTTCCTTAATCGAAGAAAAGAGAAATAACTTGGGATGTGCAAAGGGCCTATCAACAACTGTCTCGTTTATTAATTTTCCTTTTCCAAACCTCTCACAATGACTGTGCTGAAAAATAATGCTTTAAATGGAATATTGAGCACCTTGTCACCGATTTAGACACCATTCCACCTGTGTTTTTTCACCAAAGTCAAATTTTCGGCTTCTCGATTAAAAAAAACAAGACACTTCACTCATGGATGTAAAATAAGTATTTTTCTTATTTAACATGTATCACAAACTTGATTCGAGACTCTGCCATCCGTCTGGTTTTCCTGCACGTTAATTGGTCTGTGGATACTCGCCAATTCGCACTTGCTGTCTCGTAATGAGGTGTAATTTCAACTGGAGATTTGTCAGTTCCTCGGCGTCCTTACGCCTGTGAATCTGACATCGTTAAAGGGTGTATCTCCATTAATGGTGCACATGTAGTGCAAATTAATGCCGTAGAATACCAAATCCTTTCTATTCTCTCTCTGCGATCCCCTGAATCACTCTCCATTCGTATGTGTTGGCCTGCTCCACAGGCCGCACCATAGAAAATGGCTCAATGGGTGTTCAGGAGGAGGTCCCTTGAAAGGCCTTGAAGGTTTCTCCATGGCCTGCTGAAAGGCTTTAGGTGTGAATGGTTTTTGGAGAGGGCTGCCTGGGCTGGAACAGTGGGCACCGCCTGTCTGCTTGACAGCTTTGCCCTCCCGCCTAACGAACCTCTGAAAAATGTCATCATTTTTGAAGCGGCCTTTCAAAAGCACACATTCTAATTGCCGCGCTGACCCAGAGGCTCCAGCTGTACTGTAATTTATAGCTCATGCTGACAGAGTGGAGCTGTGCTCACGGCATTGGCTGCACGCCAGTAATTCGCTCACCATCAAGATGTGGACGTGCTAGCTGTGTCACGGGTTATCCACATGCGTCAACAAAACAGACAAGAAGACAGTGAATGAATCAGTTCGTAATGCTTGTACTAACCGCTGCTGATTTATTGTCTGGTGAGATAGGAACTGGTGTATTTCAGCAATTAATTTCCCAGGTTATTGGACATGCATGTTCATTCAAAGATTATCGCATCAATGGGACATTGTTCCAAGTTGTCTCTATAACTATACCATCATTTCATGAAGCAGCCATAAAACAAACTGCTTTTTCTGCAGTTGGACATTTGGGGAAATAGACCAAGTGTAGACCGCAATATAGACTGAAACGTGATACCATATATGTACCTTGAAAATCAAATGAAAATGATCAATTTGACTGTAGTTGTTGTTTTCTTCTATCTATCACTCTTGGTTTTCTATTCTATCACTCTTGGATATCTAAACAAAATTCCTTTATAGCGATGAAGACTCATGGAAGAAAGAATCAAGAGGTATAAGATCTTAAAAAATATAACTCAATGAAATGGCTTGGAATTGAACATACACACAAGGACGGAGAGATTATTTTTTTTTTCTTTTTGCACTGTCCACTTTTGTTGGCAGAGGTAATTACAGTGAACAAGATCTGTCAATGTGGGCAGGCAATACCTTGTCATCACCGGCAATACAACTTTCTCGTGACTTTTTTTTTTTCGTAGAAAATATAAATGGACATGATGCGTTTACAGTGGCCTGCAAAAGTATTCACCCCCTCCAAAAGTTTTCACATTTTGATGCCACTTGAGCTTATTTCATGATGCTTTCAAATCAAACTTAATCTAGAGAGTCTTCACAAACTACTCCAAAGTGATAAAGCTAAAAAAAATGTCGATAAATTGTGAATAATTTTGATTAACAGATAAAATCAGATGATTCTCCATTGCATAAGTTTTCAAAAACACTTTGCCTAATTAGCCATAAATCATGTAGAAAATTATTTGTTTGTTTGAAAGGTTACAAAATACGTGGAATAGCCAAGAGGTTTCACCTGTATGTAATCAGTGGTTTTACTTAAAAATCAAGCTCCCCCATTTATCTAAGGAGTATGAAGGTGCAACTGACTTGGTCAACGAACAAGGCAAACATGAAGATCAAGGAGATTTCCAAAGAAGTCTGACATGAAGTTGTAGAGAAGCACAGTTCAGGAGAGGGTTATAAAAAGATTTCACAGTCACTCATTATCCCTTTGATTATGGTAAAATCCATCATTAAGAAGTGAAAGGCATATCACCCACCCAGACTCCACCCAGATCAGGTCGCCCATTCAAACTCAGCAGCCGGGCAAGTAGGAAACTGGTTCGGGATGTCACTGTAAATCCAGTCATGACTTTGAAAGATATGCAAGGCTCTATGTCTGAGATGGAGGTCAGTGTTCATCAATCAACAGTATTTCGTTCCCTTCACAAAGCTGGCTTATATGGACAGGTGGCAAGAACGAAGCCATTACTGAAAAAGACGTAATCTAAAAGCTTATATGGAGTTTGTGAAAAAGCATCTTAATGATACTGCAGACATGTGGAGAAAGGTTTTGTGGTCAGACAAGGCAAAAATTGAACTTTTTGGTCTAATTTCAAAGCGTTTCATCTGGCATAAGCCAAACACTTCACATTACCCAGTCAATGCCATCCCAATGTCAAGCATGGTGGTGGCAGCATCGATCATGTTATGGGGCTGATTTTTATCAGCATGGACTGGCAAGCTTGTCAGGATAGAAGGATAATGGATGATGATGCAAACTCCAGGCGAATCCTTGATGAAAACCTCCGTGAGTCAGCCGTGAATCTGAAACATGCGAGGAGATTCCCATTTCAGCAGGACAATGAAATATCCCGCTGAAATGGGAAAGCACAAAACTAAAGCCAAACTGGAGTGGCTGAATAAGAAGATAATATATGTTCTTGAGTGGCCCCAGTCAAAGTCCTGCCTTGAATGCAATTGAACATTTTTGGCGAGACTTGAAGATTGCAATCCATCGATGATTACCATCAAACATGGCAGAACGAGAGCAATTTAACATGAATAATGGGCAAAGATTTCACCATCTCACTGTGCAAAACTGGTCGAGACCTAGCCACAAAGACTCATAGCAGTCATTGCTGCCAAAGGTGCTTCCACCAAGTACTTGCCCGGGGGTCTGAATACTTTTACAACCAGTGAATTTTGATTTGTGCATGTTTTTTGCAGGTATTCCTGACATGTAACCTCCCTAAACTATAACAGTGTTTAGCTTGAGCTCTTCAGTGAATAAAAAAAGTTAATTTGGAAAAATTGTTTCCACATCATTCGTAACTCATGTAAATGTGGCATTATTGGTCTGGGGTGAATACTTTTGAAGGCCACTAAATGTTGAGGTTTCAGCTGAGAAAAGCATTTTACATTTTTCATTTTGAGCTTCATCTCATGAGATAGATATTCTTACGGATTCGCCTCCGGAAGGAATGTTGAGGGGAGTTCTCAGATTCAACTCCTGGCCGACAATCCTGAAGCCGTCGAACCAATGATAATTTTGCAGTGCGCAACCATAGATGCTGTTTGAAATGCTTAATTTAGGGAGGGTCCAGCGTCCAATCCTGCTTTAATTTCCCAGAAAATTCATCACCACAGATAAGGACTGTGCTTCCCAACGTGCCACCTTGATCAAATATGGCCGAGCAACACCGGCTAATGTGTCCATGTTAGTTGGACATGTCCATGTCCAACTAAGCTATCCATGTCGGAACGGGGCTGACAAATATCAGAATGGAGTCTTACACGCACAATATCTTAACAATGGAGCTGACAACTGGACAGTTTGGAAAAGGGTTTGTATTGATTAACAAAAAGGCATGCACAGATAGTGGACAAAAAAATGGAAACATCTGAGCAAATGAGAGGCACCAAGTATATTGAAAGCAACGGCTTCCAAACATGTGTGGCCCATGTGTTATTTAAGCAAATAACTTCCCAGCATGCTGAGGGTCACATATAAAAATTCTGCACAGGCCTGGTTTCCTTTAGTTATGGCTAGCATGTCTACAAGTGGACACCTTGGTGACTTTGAAAGAGGGGGTGATTGTTGGGGCACATTTGGCAGGAGATTCAGTAATAAAGACAGCTCAACTTGCTGATGTTTCACGAGCATCAGTGTCTGAGGTGATGTCGACATGGAATTCTGAGGGAAAGACATCATCAACAAAGGGCAACAGTGGGCAGAAGTGCATACTCAAGGATTGTGATACCCATGCATGAATTTGAAGTGAAAGACAAAGTAGGTGAGCATCTTCAGATCAATTGACTCTAAATTTCAACCTGGGGCACAAGCAGCCAATTTCATCAAAAAATTTCCACCAAGAACTCCACAGAGTGGCATACCATAGTTGGGTTGCATTGCACAAACCGCTCATTGCACACCTGGCAATGCATATTTGGGGGACCATTGCTTCAAAGAGCACAGGCAATGGAATACTGAGCAGTGTAGAAATGTGATTATGGTGAGATAACTCATCCTCACTATGTTCTAGACAAATGGATGAGTGCACGTGTGGCACCACCCTAAATAACTCAACAACCCTTAGTGTTTGGTTCCAACAGTGAAAGGTTCTGATGGTTCTGTCATGTTGTGGGGCACATTTTCCTGGCATGGTTCATTCCCTAAGAAGACAAGTTCAATGCCAATCACTACTTAATGGTACTGCGTGATTAAATTCACCCCGTTTGCAGCATTTCTTTCCTGCCGGGAGGGGTGTCTTCCAGCATGACAATGCCCCCATTCACAGAGCACGTGTGGTCGCCAAATGGTTTGATGAGCATGAGACCGATGTTATCTATATGTCATGGCCTTCTCGGTCATCAGATCTGAACACAATCAAGCATTTATGTGATATTCTGAAATGACGCCAGAGATGGCGTTTTCTTCCTCCTCAAACAGGTGAGTTGATTCACTTTCTTGTGTAGGAATGGTGCCGCATCCTTCATGCAGAATTCCAGATGCTGGTGGACTATATGCCACGGCGCATCCAGGCCGTACATGCCGCATGTGTTGGACCATCGCTCTATTAAGTGACTTGTTTGGTGTTTTCATTTTTTATGTCCAATACCTGTGCAGTTTGTACAAGGCAGTGTCACAACAGAGAAATCCTTACCCCAAGTACATAAGCCCACTCTTAATCCGTCACTTGTCACATGAGCACCACCGTCATACCAGGAAATGAGGGAAGAAAGAGGGAGAGGGAGAAAGAGAGGATACGAGGAATCTTGTTAGCCTCTCGCTCACCGTATGCAAGCTGGCAGGCACACATTGGTGCCAAAAAAAGGGCGGTGGGAGAAGAAGATGGTGTAATGTGACTTTTCTCCTCATTCAGAGGAAATGACATTAAGTGCAACAAAAAGTAAGCTCTGAAAAGAGCAGTTGGTGCTTTATGCTTGTGTCCGTGTGTCTGAAGGGAATGAAGTAGAATAGGGTATCAAAAGAAAGATAGCATGAGTCAGTGTGTATATGGCCAATACGTCCGGGAACTGTGCTGCAGACACCAGCCTGCTCTCCAACCACCAGCTCGCTCCTGCAGATTCCCAGATGCATCTTCCTGCTCTGAGCTCTCTCTGGACTTTTATAGCTGCAATTTGCCCTCCTGCTTGGCCGGATGTGGCTTGATCTGCTTGCTTCCCCATCGCATCGCTGCGTCTCCCAACAATGTCCATTGGCTGTGCTCAGGTTCTCCAGCTTGTGATTGATGTTGCATGTGGCTGTGCTGAAGCTGGATGGTGCGGAGCTCCCCCACCTCCACTCCCCCCTCCCCCCCCAACAGTGCGACACAGTGTGTGCCTGATGTTTCTTTTGGTTGTCGTTGGGCCAGCCTCGACAGGGGATCACTGACTCAATTTTGTCCATCTGAGGCTGTTGTTTTTTTTTTCATGTGGTGTTGTCTGAAGCGTGTTTTAAGATGTGTGTGGATGCGCTGTCGAGGTGTGGAGAGAATTTGAGAGAAAGATCGAGGGAGGAAGATAGATATAGAGAAATAGATAGAGAAGGAAAGAGTAATAATGAGGTTCAATTCCACTACAGACACATGTTCCCTTCTCAATGACCTGTGCAGGGGGTGGGGGTGAATTTAGCTTCATCATATATGACAGAGATAACGATACCAGACTTTCTTTATGTCTTGGTATGTACTTCGCCGGAGTCTCCGAAAACAGTGACAATATTAACAGTTATATTGCAGTACTTCAAGCAATATTTTAGGCCTTGCTATTGAACAAGTGTTTTTGAAGGGTCGTTGAGTGACTTGTCTGCATTTACATCAAACAAGTTGCTGTTTATGCCTGGTGTTTGCTTAATGGTTTGGGTGGTGGGCTTGGGATCCTCGGATCCTGAGTTCAAATCCCACTCGGCTGTTGAATTAATACCAGGTGGGGTTGACTCTGCCTGTCATCCCTCTGAGGTCGGCAAAATGAGTTCCAGCTTGTTGGTATACTGTATCGGAGTGGCGACCTGTCCAGGATAGTGCCTAACAGCCAAGGAGACTGCTTTGGTAGCACCAATGCTCTGCACAGAGTATGGTCCCAATGGATGGATGGAAGTTGCTGTTTCTGCAACTTGAGTGTTGCTACTCACTCAAACATCTTGAGGACACACGCATATACACAAACTACATTTCAAAATGTAGGGATCATGTGGGAGGTATTGGGGGGGGGGGGTGGAATCCAGGTGAGAAAGTATGCCATCCAAGCAATTAAGGCAAGTAAGGAAAAAGTAAAGCATCAAGCTATCGCAAACGGACAAGTTTGAAATCAAGGCTGAAATCAAGTATCACTTTTTTATTTGTTATAATTTGCGAAAGTAGAGGGGTTGGGGTGATGATAGGAGGATGTGGAAAAGGGGTTGGTCGAAGTCAGTGATGAACCTGTTTTCTTTTCCCTTTATTTGTCTTTTCGCAACATGGAAAGATTCAATCGGCTCACATTGGCAGCTGTGATTAAGCAGGAGACAACAATGACATTCCTTCAGCCAGCCGATTCTCTTTGTCCAAAACAATTATTTCATTGTCATGGTCCATTCTCATACCATGTATACATGGAATCCCCTTTCATTGGAGCACAAAATGTGCTTTCATTTTGTGCTTGGAGCACAAAAAGAGGTGGTTCTTCTTTCCATGTGTGAAGCCATTTTTCACACCTGTCTGGGTCACATGCAATGAATGATGAAAGGATTGCACTTATTGTTTTACCTCTGAATGATTTCCACAATGGAATGCATTACACACAATCACTGTTGCATCGTCTGTGAAAAAGCATGGATTGCCAGACGGAGATAAGAGCACATTTCTTTGTTCATTGCTTTTGTACTTACTCATGTATTGGTTTATTTCAAGCAAGGGGGAACAAAACTGATGTTACACAATCAGCTTGTAAGTGGAGAGGTGCTATAAATTGTTTAAATCAATAACCACAGCTCAGAGTATAATTGTCTCATGCAATGTGTATAAATGTATGAAGATGTAATCTCTCATGGTATCTTTCATGCATTTTGCATCCATATCTCATTACACTAGAGATTGCTATCTCATTTAATGAATGGGAACTGTCTTTTTAATCTGGACTGTACAGTCACCTGTCCAAATGTCTTTTCTTCGGAACTACATGATTTATTTACAAAGTCGAAGCTCGTGGAAGAAGTGGAACACAGAACAGAACACAGTGGAAAGCAGAGAAATACACCAACAGCAAGGTAAAGGGATACAACAGAGAGACTGTTGGAGGAAGAATGGGTGAGGGAAAGAGTGAGAGCAAGGTGAGGGGGAGGAGGATGCAGGTGGTGAACAAACTGAATACAAGCTCAACCACAGCAAGAAGTTGGCTGAAAAAAAGAGGAAGGGAAAGTTACTGATGAAACAACAATGGAGCAAAAATGAAAAGGAGGATGGAGGGTGAAAACACAACTTAAAAAGAAGAGGTGGGTTTGCCGCGTTTTATATGTGTAGAAAATATATTGAGTACAGATTGGGGGAAGAGGTTACGTAAGCAAAGATGAAAAGACATTTTGAAGCCCTCCCTGGAGGGAAGAATGGTATTGAACAGACTTAGCAAGTTGATTCCACAGGTGAGTGATAATAGGAACAAAATGGGTGGAGGTGACAAGTGAGACTAGATTTTGGGAGTTTCACCAGAAGTTGGTTACTGGGAGAGAGGCAGAAAACAGGAAATAGAATACAATGAGGAAACCAACCTGAATGATGCAGTATGAACAGACCAAGATATCCAGTTTCATCACAGGAGATTCCAGTGATTTTGAGCACCTTGGTGTCCATGGCATCACGATGTCAGTTGTGTCAGGCAGGGGTGCCATCGCAAAGTAAAGAGAATGACTCCATCAAGTTGTGGATGAAGGTCCTGTGAGTTGGTAGAAGTTCAGATTTGGCAAAGAAAGACTTGGCACGAATTGAGGATGCCCAGACAGCAGCTGGCTTTGGAAGCCAACTTTAACGTGTCATTTGCCCAAGATATATGGTGGCTGATGGGGAGGTCAAAAAGTATTAAGGGCTGAACTTCTTCCAAAGGTTTGATAAGGAAGTGGAGAGAAGGGTTCACAAGATGCCCTGCCATTTAATTAGGAAAGACAGAGAGAGTGACCTTGTGATATTTGTCAGGGTTGAAAGACATCTTCCAACTGTTGGACCAGCTCCTGATTCCACCAAGGTCTGCAGAGAGGAAAAAGGCTGTTTCCAACCAATCTGAAGGATGAGGGATGTCATGGCAGAGGGTGGACTCATCAGCAAATAGATACAGAGGATGTTCCAGTCAAAGAGAGGGTTAATGAAGATTTGGGCCCGGATCACTGCCTTGGGTCACTCCAGCCTTTTCCAAAGAGAGGAGAAGAAAGTATTCAAGTGAAAGCCACATGTTGGATTTTGGAGAAGAGGAAGTCAGTAAGCCATGTTTGGAGTTGGTTTTCGTGCTGCAGGCAGACAATTTGGAGAGCAATATGGGATGCCAGACTGTATAAAAAGCTTGAGATACAGCTAGAGAGACGGCCCTGATCTCGTGTGTGATATTGGGGACCTCCATCCGTTGTTGATAGAGTAGGAGCAGCATGTGCAAGGTGGGGTGACCAGGTGCCAGTTAAATGCTAGATGTTGTGGTATTTGTGAGTGAGCATTTGTAAATGCCTGCAAATTAATGATTAAAATTGACAGTTATATGTTATAAGTTTCTTGAAGCATGAATTGGTAAATTATAAGATCAACTGCTTGATGTAATGAGCTAATTTTGACTGTAGATGTCAGTATTGTATTGTAAACTGCCTGGTGAGATTTGTAAAGATTCTGGAACGTTCTCAGATTAAAATTCCGGCATGGATGAGATTAACAGTTACAGGAAGGCACAATATCGTTCTGTGATACGGGCCAGCGCATGAGTGAGAACTACGCAATGGAAATCGATCTTTCGAAAGCCACGGTTAACAAGGTGAACAAGCGTCAGTTGAGCCAGCAGAACAGAGGCACTGGGCCAGCAGGACAGAGAACAAATCAATGTGGGACTCATTGTTGGACATTGTGTGTAACGGTGAACTTCCTCATTTGTCTTTGTATCTGTTTATTTGAAATACAAGTTTCAAAAATGTTACGATGTGGATGTGGTCATTGCAACGTCACTCAGAAGTCACAGACCCCAACTGACAAAGATCCACTTTATTGGTAGCCGACCGGTACCATCGTTCATACTTGTCAAGTTCAAACGTTCGATTGCAGTCGTTAAAGAATGGGCTGGGTGCAGCACCATGAACAATGTATGTACACCAAAAGGAAGGAAACCCCAAGGTACATACACCACCGATATTTTGGTGACTGTGACAGGATCTGTCAGTGGTAAAAGGCTTTACGGTGTCACATAAACAGCAGACGACGTAGACGTGTAAGCCAAGGTGCTGCGGTTGTGATCTGAGTTCAAATTGACCGCTCATCCATCGGCCATGGAGTTTGACAAGTGGATTGAGTGAAGCAAGCAGCTTGGATGGAAGGGAGAGACACTAATGGCGTTTGTTAAAGAATAGCAAGTGGCTGCAAAGGAAGAGAAGGCTCGAGAACATGAGGAAAGACAAACGGTGCATGATGAACGTGTACGAAAAGAGGAGGTGGGGCGTGAGGCACACAAAGAGGAGGCAGAATACGAATGCGCTTCGGAAGCTGAACGTATGAAGGAAGAAATGTGAATGAAGATTGAATAGGTGAGAATACAGTTAGAGATCGAAGCAGCTACAAGTGCTCGCACCACACCTGACACTGGTGATGTACGAGTAATGGTAAACAAGCCGAAACTCCCCACATTCGATGAGAAACGCGATGAGCTGGACGCATACCTCGAGAGATTCAAGCGCTTCTCTGCGAGTCAACATTGGAACAGAGAGGACTGTGAAGTTAGTCTCAGCCCCCTTCTGACATGCAAAGCACTCCAGGTGAATACCGGTATGCCCACGGAGAATGCTCACGGCTATGTTCGCTTGAAAATGGCCTTGTTCTCTCTATCGAGTGCAGCCTGTGGCTGCTGGTTGCATCATTGGTTGGGACGCGGCTATGCCGCTGATGCAGTGTCCCCCTTACCAGTGCACTGGTACTCCTTTTGCCGACCTCGGAAGGATGACAGGCTGAGTCAACCTCCTGGTGTATTAATTCAGCGGCCCAACGGGGATTGAACTCAGGACCCCAGGATCCCAAGCCGCCACCTTAAACACTAAGCCAACACCAGGCTTAGTGGCCTTGTTGAAAAGGTATGAACTTACAGAAGAGGGTTATTGCCAGAGGTTCAGATAAATTATACCTGACGAAGGTGAAACTGCATTTCAGTTTGTGACACGTTTGAGACAGTTCTTTACACTATGGACTTTGTGGCAAATAGCGAACACAGCTTTGAAGCATTAACTGACTTGTTGGTTCGTGAACAGTTCCTTCGAGTGTGTTCTACAGCGATGGCCCTGTTCAAACGTGAGAGAGTGCCTCATAACATGGACGCAATGACAACATTGACTGAGCAGTATATTGAAGCACATGGTGAGTGTATAACTGGGAGATCAGTCAGGAAGAAGGAAGTCACAATTAATCCAAGGTCGGACAGCTTGCTGCACAAGACTGACCCATCTCAGCCTGCAAAGCTCCAATTCAGTAGAAGCGAGAGGGAATGCTTGCATTGTAACAAGAAATGCCACATGATGGCCGAATGTCAATTGAGGAAGGCAGCTCAGATGAGGTCACAACAGAAGACAGCCAGTGCAATGCATGATTTCCAGAGGAAAGATGCTATGTGCAGAGCAGAGCCAAAAGACCAGTCGACATCAGCTGTGCAAAAGTGTCCTGAAGGGATCTGGGTGAACAAAGGAGGATTTCATTCAACACATTTGGTCTTCAGCAGTTGTGAGAAAACCACCGCTGGCATCACCAACGGCAACATCACCGTGGATGAAGGCGACGTGGGCTCACAGAAAGTGACAGTACTGCAAGACTCAGGATGGACCAGTGCTGCTGTGAGGAAAGACCTGGTGACTACAAGGTCGATGACTGACAAGGTCTACTCCTGCAAGCTGATTGATAGTACATTGCGTCACAATCCAGTTGCAAAGATCCACGTCAACACACCGTAGTCCATTGGAGAGGTGGAGGTCATGTGCATGGAGGACCCCATTTGTGATCTTCTGATCGGTAATATACTGGGAGCATGAGAGGTCAAGGATCCAGACCCAAACTGGATTCCATAGCTGGCACAAACAGCAGTGACCAGGGCACAAACCAAGCACAACAAGGACGACCCCAAACTATTGAATGTATCACAATCTGACATCCCTTAGATGGCTGTGCAAGAGCTCGAGCAAGGTCAGAAGGAAGATGTCTCACTTGAAAGGTGGTGGAAGTTGGTGCAGGACAACAGAGATTATCAGACGCCCTGGGACAAGAGCAAGTACAGGCTCGAAGTCCACTGAGATGTTTTACACCATATCTACACAACTAACATGACCGAGGTGAAGCAAATCATCATTCCAACCAATTATCAGGAGGCCGTGATGAAATTGGCACACAAATCAATTGTTGGAGGTCATCTTGGAATGAAGAAGACAACTGACAGAATAACGAGCAACTTCCATTGGTCAGGAATAACCAGTGATGTCATTTGGTCTTTATGTGAGCTAAAGCTCAACGCACGTTCAGTTTAATGATAATTTAATTATACCAGAGGGTGAATCTGCGGCACAAAAAACAGAGCGACAACAGCATAAAAATTATGAATATTTATTATTTATTACAAGATTGCGGACACAGCAAAGTAAACAACAAAAGTAAAAACAACAAAGAAACCTGACAGGGAGCTTATAAGTGAGACAAAGACAGTCTCAGCACCTATCCCAACAAAGGTCTTATCAAACACAGATTTGCTCAGGGACACAAGACAAATGAATGAGGAGACAGAAGGGGGAGCTCAGTGTAGAAGGGAGCTTCCCTTATGGTGCCCATGAGGCACGGTGCGGAACGCTGATAAGCCTGGAGGTGAGGGGACCTACCATTAATACTGCGGTTGGAGGTTTGGACAATTGATTTTGCCAATCTCAACTGTATTTCGAGGATTTTCAAACATATGACATTGTATATTTGCATTGAACTTGCAGGGACAAAGCAATCTTGCTTTATTTCGGGGTTAATTTCCAGCTATGTAGATCATGATTACAGGAAATTATGCATCGACAAAAACATGTGAATGTTTGGTATAACCTGATGGTCTGATGGAGGAGTATGACTGTAATGTAAACAGTCAACACTATAAAATATACATTGTAACACTTGTACATCATCTGTAAAAAAACAAATCCACAGGAACTTCTCCAATCATACTGCCATAAAACCAAGACACACCATCCTCCCTCAGTGAGCGAGGGTATCTGTGGAAGATCATGTGGCATACCATTGTATTTGGTCATGTGATCCATCATGAAAAGAGTGAGGTTGCACTGGCCAATTTTTATTTGAGGATATTTTTGTTTATGGACTGTTTCCAATGGTTTTGTGATGTTTTTTTTTTCCATGAGAGTATTGGCTTTGAATTTTGTCAGTATGCCAAAAGCACTAAACACTTACATCAGTGAATGATTGTGTGAGTGGCGAGAAATAGCTTTTCTCTGTTGCTTTATGCAATTTTTTTTATGGCTGGAAGAGCATGCGGGTTAATTTATGGAAATCCGAGCCCTCCACCCCCCCCCCCCGGGGTAATTGATTAGGTGACAGCTGATTGTTTTTTTCCCCTCAATTACGGGTGAGAGATACGATTGGGTCTTAATATTTGTATGTTAACTGTTATTAGCATTGCACGTGGTAGATACTTGGGAACCTCGGTGGTGCACGTTTCAGGCTATGCTGTCACTGGTGACTCACCAAGTGATGAAACAGGTCCAGCAGTTTCGGGTGCGTATAGCATTGGGATTCTCAAGTACCAGTTGTGGTAAAATAAAATAATTTAAGAAAAACCCCAAACCCTCCATTTTATTCACCATCAATTTGTTTTTTTCTGTTTTTTCTCTCATTTCAGATAACGATACCTGGGGTACTGCACAATATGATGCCCCACACAAATGAAAAAAAGCCTTTTTCTGTAGAATCCTACATCGAAATGCATTCCTTCTTCCAAACTCAAAGAAAGCTCAAGCGAAACATTCATATCAGACAAAATGGTTACCCCATGAAAAGAGAGAATAGTGAAATGGACAAATACATTTTGAGAGGAAAGAACCGTGCACAACTTAAACTCATAATCAATGGAGAGACCAATTCATTCTGGATGCCCTTCACTGAGAATCCCTGAGGTGGACCGTGGACCAAGAGCAATTTTATTGCCGTGGACCAAGAGGGTCCAACAGTCAGTCAGAAAGTTCAAAAAGTCGCTTCATCGCTGCAGTCAAGAACTTGGACTGACAGTGTCAAGTCCAAGCAGGATTCTCCATGATTACATGAAAATTTATCCATAGAGAATACAAGTCAGACACAAGCTCACTGACCCAGACAAAAACAATGTCTGAAAATGGCTTTGTGGTTTGTGGAGAAAACTGAGGAGGAGCCTTGTTTTCTCAATGACTTTTGGTTCTCCGATGAGGCTCATTTTTTGGTTAACGTTCCTCTCAAGGAACAACGTCTACTGGTGCACAATACTGCCCTATTCACCAGAGATCTATGCCCTGCTGAGTGTGGTGAGAAAAGTGGAGTCATTGTTGTGACGTCACTGGTACCCAGAGCACACCACGGAATGATGGCACTTCTCCCAAGTTTAGTGGCTGTATTTTTCCTGACATCTTTGTTCCCTTCACATTTTTTTTGAATATTTTCTTCTTCACAGTTCTCTTTATTCATTCTAATTATTGCTTTTTCTTCTCATTCATCTCTTTTACTCTCGATTCCTCTCTTTCATTTTCTATCTCTCAGGAGAATTTAATTCTTGCAGAAAATTTCCTGTAAGGCTCACTTGGAGGCGTTTGTGGTTAGTGGAGTAGTGGCTGAAACCCGAATCCTACCCAGGTTCCTCCTGATGACACGATCTTTCCTCTTTGCTTCTTCAGGTTCCATCTTGGTCTTCCATTTCATTTGTCTCCTCTATCAGTCTTGTGTTGTATCCCGTATGTTTGTCTGTATGTCCATGTGTATGTGTGGCTGCTCCACTACAAGCCTTAGATCATGTTTAATAATAATAAAAAGAAAAGTTCAACAAACAAGGTTGATGCATTATGACAAGATTCAAAACACCATTTCGATACAATGTGTTTTTATAAATATATTAGATGGTCAAACCATTAAAATTTGCAGTTGTTATGACAAACAGTTGTACAATCAAAACAATTTTTCATAATGACAAGTATAATTTTAAAACATCTGTAGAGAAAAGGGAAAACTCAGAGGTATACTCAACTCTTTGTTGCAACATAATTTTGACATATCATTTACACGAGATGACATTTCCACAAAGAAGTTAGTCAACTTCACTTCCTTAAGCAAAAAGTGCAGAAAGACAGATCCTCTTAACTTCAGCTCCTTTAGTTTAATTCAAATTATAAACTAAGTCACCCCCACGCCTATGCTCCGATTTTCTCTCACCTGTGAAATCAACGTCATCAGACTGTTTAATCTCATTCTTCCTTCAAGGCCTTCAAGATGGCTGTTCACCTCTTCTCCATCCATAATCAGGATATTTTCTACCCTCATTGTAATTCCTCAAGCTCATATCTTTGTGATTGGTTCTTGTTTTATCCCCTCCCCCCTTCTTTCAAGTACATTCCCTCATTTTGCTCCATTGCCAGTTCACCCTGGTCTTCCATTCCTGTTCTTTCAGCTCCCTTCTTGCTGTGTTTCAGCGTTTATTCTGCCTGTACACCTCTTCTGCCCCACTCTCCCACCTCGACCCTGTTGTTCTCCTCAGCCAATTCTTCCTACAAGTGTCTCTCTGCTGTATCCCTCTACCCTGCTGGTTGTTGAGTTCTGTTCTTGCTTTGTTGAAAAAAAATATATATATATATACATACATATATATATATATATATATATATATATATATATATATATATATATATATATATATATATATATATATATATATATATATATATACAGATAAGGCAAGCCATCAACAATCAATTCAAGAGGGAAGAGAAGTATTTAATGTCCTGCTCGTGAAAACACGAAGGACAGACATAGCTAGAAATACATTGTTACATTTGTGGGTTAACGGGTAGCAGCTAATTAAGGCCATAACCACCATTTGTGTTTGCGTAAATTTTATAACTTTTTGAAAATCTATTAAGTACATATGGTTCGGAGGAGTTGTCATAATAGTGCCTCAGTGAGACAGTGTTGGCCAATTTAAATGAAAGCTAGGGTATGGCATCTTTTCTCTTCTCCCTCATGAATTGGGCCAGAGACCGGGTAATAGAAAGTGCTGGAAGGTGCTTTCCTTTACTGACAGGAGGGGGTTATACACCCCTCCCTGCGGCCGTCTACATTGGCACACAGGATTTGTCCATATTTGGTATACCTCTTGGTGACTATCAAACAGGGCAGTCATTGGTGTGCTGCGTTGGTGGACCATTCCATATTTTCTGTACCTGCTGCACACCAGCATGTGGAGGAAGCTGATTGGTCTAGGGTCCCTCCACCTTATTTCGCTCAGTCCCGGTCTATTGACATGAAGGGGAGGGAGCAAGAGGAGATAAGCGTACATGTCCATGTGAAACCATGATAGTTTGGCTATCCTCAGAGCTTAGACTCAAGTGTGGTTGATAAACGCTACCTTGTGGCCTGTTGGCATCCATGCGACAATATTAATGTCTTCAACCATGCACTTTTAAAACACCATTGGATCAATTGTCACATCAGCAACCATGTATATATTTTGTACACTTTGAAGAAGGGTTCAGGATTTGGGACAGATACAAATTGTGAATTTTAAATTTTTTTTAGACAAATGAGTGATGGGAAAAGGATAAGTGTAAGAAGGAATGAAAGGGAATGTGGGGAAAGTGGGGATTAAATTTAAATTAAAGGGGGGGGGGGTTGAGGTGATGGGGGTAAAGGTGGGCAGGAGGGAGTATGTACACAGATTCCTGAGAATATTCCTGAGAATATTCCTGAGAAGGATAAAATGTTGAGAGATTTACACAATAAGCATTTCACACAGAACAGGGCTCATAAATCATTGTGTTAATAAAGCATTGTGAACCAGACGCGATAATTCCAGGGGAGATGCGCTACCTTCAGGGACATAAGAATGGCATATAATACAGGTCAGGTCAGGAATGGGAGCAGACGTCAGAGCAGCACGTTGCCGGTACTCCAGGGGCCTATGTCTGGCCATCCCCCAGGCAGATACCTGGCCCATCCCCATCTCCTTGAGATGCTGATCAACTTGCTGCAACCACAAGGCGTGTGGTCGGCCCATTGGCCTCCTCCACTCACGAGGATCCCCAGCTGAGAGAATCTGGTGAGCAGGATCAGCATCAGGAAAATGAGTCACGTGTCCATACAGCCTCACTTGACGCTCATGGACTATGCAAGTACCAAATCTCATTTGAGTCTCTCAGCAACCGCTCATTGAACAAAAAGACCATCCAGCGATAGCCAAGGAAGAGACCTGGTATCAAAGGAATTAAGTCTCCGTCTCAGATCCCTGGTCAGAGTCCAAGTCTCACATCCATAGAGCAAGACTGGAAGCACCAAGGACCTGAAGACTCAGACTTTCGTCCACCCGCACAGGTACCGGCAGCAGCACACCCCATGATCCAGTGAATCCATGACTTGCCAGGCCCAACCCAGACATCTGTTGACCTCTGGCTAACAGCCAGCAGAGACATGAATATCATTGCCAAGAGAAGTGAATCTGTCCGTGACCTCAACATACTCACCACAAACAGATAAAGACAGCATCCAAGATGTCATTGAAAGCCTGTATCTTAGTTTTGACCCAGGAAACGTGCAATCCCAGCAGCTCCAACTCCTCATTCAGCACCTCTAGGGCCCCCAAAAGGATATCTGGAGTCTCTGCAAAGATCACTACATTATCTGCGAAATCAAGGTCCGAGATCTTAACAGTCCCAAACGATGCACCGCAGCTTAATCTCTCTGACATCCTCCCCAGAATCCAGTCCATGCAAGTGCTGAAAAGTGTGGGGGCCAGTACACACCCCTGATGAACTCCAGCAACAACTGGAAATAAGTCAGGGATGGAAACATCACATTTCACAGCACTCTCAGTACCAGAGTATAATTCAAACATCAGATTGATCAGTTTTGGTGGCACCCCATGGTGACCAAGAATCCTCCAGAGGGCATCCCGATTCACTGAATCGAACGCTTTACAGAGATCACCCGAGGTTGCAAGCCACCCCTGACAAAACTCTCACCTGCGTTTGGTGTGGACTCGAAGAGCAAGGATACATTCAATCGTTGACCTCTTTGGTGTAAAGCCTGACTGCTCTGGAAGTTGGTGCTCAAGCAGATGGTGGCGAACCCTATCAATAATTATCCGAGCAAAGACCATGCCCGGCACTGAGAGCAGCGTCACCCCTCGGTAGTTGTTGCAGTCTTGGTGATCACCCTTCCCTTTCCAGAGGGGGACCAAAAGGCCCCTCTTCCAGTCAGTTGGGATGATGCCTGTGTTCCAGGCAGAGCACAAAACTGCATGCAATAACATGACTGCAGCATTTCCACCAGCCGTGAGAAGTTCAGCATGGATGCCACAGATCCCTGAAGCTTGACCCCATTTCAACCGATTCACCGTAGTCTGTGTTTGCACAAACGAAGGTGGACCACAGTTGATTGGAGGGTCAGCAATAGGGATTGGGACACCCCTGACATCCAAATCGACAGGTGGTGGATCAGCCGAGTACAACCGCTCAAAGTAACCTGACAAGTGGCCTTTCACTTCGGACTCCTATGTCAAGAGCCCATCACCCTCCACTCTAACTTCAGTACACCGAGGGATGGGCTTAGAGGAACGCAATGCACGAATTCCCTTGTAAGCAGGATGAGAATCACTGGAAATATAATCCAGTATAAACAGTAATAACCTGAAAACATTAATGAACATGATTAAAATCCTCTTCTCATAAAGTCGCGCTTCATCCACATCGAAAAATAGCTGCGGAGAGTAAACTTCCTCAAGGGCCTTAAACTTAGACTGAAATTCATCTGCTTCCTGCTTGCCCACACTCACAGCCTCTTCAGTTATGCAAATGTTATGCAAATTTCTGTGGTGCTTAAATCTATTGAACCACTGGCCGGAAACGTCTCCTTGGTCGATCCATCGCCTTCCTGTTCCTTTATTTCATTATATAAAATCAGAGCCACGGCCATAATTACTGTCTGGTTTAAAATCACAGTGCACTGATTCATCTCGTCATTCCATGAGGATAAAAGTCTCTCCATCTTTTCCGTTAAACTGCTGCTGGATCTCATGAAATTTGTTGCACCAACAAGAGTCATGGACTGACTACTGTATCTATGCTTTAATTTGTTTTCTTTGTTCTTTGTAATTGTCCTTCCAGACGACTCTCTTTAACCAGTCACTCCCGACAGCGGTGGCACCAACACCTTACTCCATGTGCCTTAACGCTTTCAATTTCAGCTCCAGACTGATGCTTTTTCGTGACACTTTCGGCATCGTTATAAATTATGAATATGGTGGCGCAGAGAGCAGGAAGACAACAATGTGGACGCTGTTTAGTTGAGAGATGTTCTCTGAGTGGTTGCCAGCAATGACAACACCGGCGGTTACGTTTACAGTCAACGTGATGTGTTTAAACTTGAAACTTTTGATTCACTTATTGGATTTAAATATTCTGTTTATATTTTTCGGTAAATACAAATTGAATATTTCATTCACGCGTAAGCGAATCTATGCAAATCGGGTGTCACATTGTGGGATATCACCGTATGAGGCATAAACAGATGGGGAGCCAGTAGCTGCTGACATCATCACGCTAAGTGCCTCCATGCCTCAATGTGATACTAAATTGACAAAAGTAAATTTACACGAAAAAAAGTAGGTGTTCAACGAAAACACGTATAAAAGTGGTACCATTTTCAAGAATAGAGAAATAGGGCATGCCATGGCTTCATCAAAAACTTCCCTACTCTATTTTCTCACTCCTCTCACCTCGTTTCCATTTTATCACTTTTTTTTTTAAACAGATCATAAAAAAGTTGTCCAACATCATATTTTCCTCGTAATTCATAGAATCATCGAGATGATGAAAGGCACAATCATGATGCAAGCTCACAGAACGAAGATGGATGAGTCGTGGATCTGTTATGCTATAACGCTTGGATATGAATCCAACTTTGAATTGAGTCATGAGACGCTGCAAGATCTATATAAATTCTGAAATCAAACTCAGAATTCCTTAAAATCATAAGCAACGTTGCTGTCTCTCACAGGCACAATCCCTGGTTCACTGGCAGCCTCTTATCACTTGTGAACCAGACATGTTCCCCTTGTATCCGTGGTGACAGGCCGCTTCTCATGCCCGTTGAGATTTCTTTGTTCATCTCAGCTTGATAGTTGTCTGCGGAAGATTGTATTGGCATATTTCTACACACAAAGTATTTCATGTTGAAATACTTTTATGATCGTAACAATTGAAACACATACGATACTTTTCAGCTTTGTGAAATAGTGCAGCCTTCCTCTCAATTTGGTTAAATATATCATCATCAAAAATATAAGTGACTGTGTATTGACCTATGCATTTAATGAGAGAAATGTCAAATCATTGGACAACTGTTTCAGCAAAGCTATAAATTGTTTCTTCGTTTCCCATCAAATTGCTACGTGATGAAAATCTCGTGGTAAGTGTCCAACCATCAGATGGAAAAACGAACACTTGTTTAACCCGAATGCATTGAACGAAATAAAATTAATGTCTAATCATCATGGTGAAGCTGCATTTCAATTGTTTACCTCGTCAAATACTTGAGTATCCAATTGTTGAAAGCAAATAGGACAAGATAATACTTCATTCTTCACCACTGATTCTCCATGGAGCTTTTTGTCAGTACCAACCCACACCAGCACTAAAATCTCCTTAAAGCGCAAGTGCCATTATGTTTCTTACAAATGCTGTATCAAAATTAATGCAATGTTTTGCACAGACATGGATATGATCATTTTACTGGAGATGCAGAACAAATGCATGAGCTTTTGAGGAGCTCTCACAGATGACTTTGTGTCCCCAAGGGGACATTAAACTGAGGCCCGTCTGACCGATCATCCGTCCATGATCGATCATCAGTCCATGTATTTTTGTGTACACGGTATTTCAAAAACCGACGAACATTTCGCTTTCATATTGCAGATATCAATTCCTCATGACGTTATCTCAACCTGCTTAAATCACGGCTGCGATTGGATGAATTATTATTTTGCCATGGCAACCATCTCATATAACTTGGCTTGTGTCCGGGATATTTAAAAAAGCCGTTCAAGATTTAGGTTTCATATCGCACAGATCTATTCCTCATAACACCCAAAAGGTAGAGGACCTAGAGTATCAGATCCTTGTTTATTTACAGGAGCGAGGCTCATGGAAGAGCAGGGTATATTTGACAGTGGGACAAACATCAAGGGAACACAAACAGGAAAAGAGGAGTGTGAGGAGGGGAGGAAACACTGAAACTAGCAAGTGTGATGGTTGGGTTAGGAAAGGTTAATGGGGGTAAATAAAGATTACAGTTCAGAATTGGGGATGATGAGAGATGATGGTGCACTGCTTACATGATGTCCTGGAGGGAAGAGCGAGACAGAACAGCTTCTACAGGAGGTTCCAGAACCAGAAGCGAATAATAAAATACAAAGAATAGCAGATTGTATTTATGCTAAAGACAACCATAAATTTAACCTGCCATAAAAATGTGTATTGGAAGTAAAGTAAATCGAAGAATTTTTTTAGAGAGGTAGAGGTGTGAACCCCTTATTGGCAAATAATTGCAGGCGACCAGCTTGTGGGTGGAGTGGGTAAAGCCACGTTGGATTGTCCTCACCGGTGTGGATTAGACTCCCATGGCTGCTCAATGTAAATTTCCACACTCTGTAACAAGTTGTTAACCTATCAGGGATTGGTTCATAGCCACAGAAATGTTCAAGACTTCTCATGAAAACCCAGATGATGTGTCGAGCGAGTATGGGCATAAACCACGACAAAATACAGTCATACAAATCCAATTAACTGTGCTTATAGTCTAGATCAATTTTCCAAAAATCTTAATCCCGAAGGCAAATGGTGTTAATTTATGACATACAAGCTATTTAGGGGTATTGAGGGGTGCTGAACTAAAATCTGATGTATACTCAGCTCAAAAATGGCCGATAATGCCTTAAAATTGAGAAATCCAAGATGGCCACCAACGACGGTCTGAAATGTATTTATGTTCATATCTTTTTGACTAAACAAGGTAGAAACCTGAATGAAATGTTCCTTTGGAAGTTTTTCATATATGGGGGATCCAATGCCATATTCAGTTTCAATATAAAATGTGAAGAAACTGATTGAAAGTCAGATTTATTGCAAAAATGTCTTTTTTGAAGATGAATAATTCGTCGACCAGATAAGATCCACAAGCCCCATCCCTCTCCCTCCCCACCAGGAACACAGACCGCCCATTTTTTAAAGCCCAGAGGCACTACGTATGATTTAAATGTTAGCAGGAAACATATTTGGGATTCAATACTCATTTTGGCTTAGCAAAGTAAGGTACCCCCAAATAACGCTGACGCGCTTCGACGTAAACCAACATTTGACAAGCAATTTGTTTATTTGTAACACAAAAACAATGACAAGAATTTTGGATTTAATCATGCATGAATTGCATGAGTTTATCATATATGCTGTCAGAGTGTTATATACAGTCCTTCATTGTGTGTACAGGTAGATGTGCACACATGAACTTATTCCCGGTCATCATGACTGTTCCGGCAGTTGTCGCCAAGTTTCCTGCAGTTGCAGCATTGGCTGAGGCACCCCTTCGTACAACCACATGAGGTGATCTCCCTGCATGCTTTCAGGATAGGTGGCAGAGAGAGTAGCTGTGGCACTAACTGACCGTCTAGGTGCATCCATCCCATTTCGGTCACTGGAGGAAGAGCAGGATATGGTGAGTGTGCTTGGTTCCAGACACTTGCTTGATAGTGTGAACGCATGATGTGATACTTTGCTGCATCTGAGGTTGGTGGCAGAGTCTCTTGTGCACGACCGATACAAAACAACTTGACTCGTGCTTTGTTGCATGTATCGACCCCGGGCACGCCATATATCTTACAGATGAATTTCTCTGTTGATAGAGCTATGTTTTCGGTGAGAGGGCCCTTGCTTAGGCCAATCAGATCAGTATGATGTTGCTGGAACACCTGCCAGGCTGTTTTCTTTCCGTGGCAACTGAACTGAGACACACTATCACAGCCGGTCACGGCATGGAAGGCAAGTAGTGTGTCCACTTGACCAGCAGATAGCAACATGCGAATTTCATGTACTGGGAAATACTTTGGAGCCTTCGACGTCCCAACTTTCATGTAGAGACGTGTACATTTCATTCTGTCATAGTGTGCTAGAAGTAGAAGAAGCACGTCTGTATCACGTACTGACACAACTATCGTTTCCATATCAGCATGGATGCAGTGCAAAATCAGCCAAGTATCAGCTTCTTCGTGGTCAACCCTCAGAGAGGAGACTTCGAGATCTGGATCAGATGACTTGACAGTGGTCGCTTCGGCGAACCCCCCTGCTACTACACTGGTCCATCTCTCAGGCTGTGTTCAATCAGATGGTTTGAAAGTAGTAAAGCGAGATCTGCTTTATTTTCCTCGAGTGCCTAAAGCTAGACCATTTGATGGGAGAGGAACTGATGGCTCATTGTCTATTTGATAACGTACCGGTCGGTGGCACTGCTTGCATTTGGTCCTGGCACCTGCTTTGATTGATTCGCTTTGATACCCGTCGAAGACTACGTCGAACCTCTGGTATTTTGCTCACATCTTGAACACATTGTTAGCAAATGTGTTGGCATAGTCACCAAACGTTCTCGTGTCAGGCGGCTTTCCAAGTGCCATCACGAGTGCTTGGCCATCAATGAGCAGGCAGCTGGGTTCATCGAGTGTAACATTTGCAGGAGTTTGGACTTGTTGCGTCAGTATGTTTGCTAACACAGACTTGTTGGTGGAATGTAGACTACCACTAGTTGTGACCAAAGATAGTGGGACGGTCAGGAGTTCATGCTTGAGGATGTTTTCTAGGTTTACATCATGCCCTGCTCGAGAAGCTGTTATGAGTCTTTGTAGAATGTTCCTGTCCACTTTGATAGTGTTTTGCCTGCCCTTGGAAAGTTGCACGACTTCCTACAAATTCTTGGCCTTATTCTTTTTAATGGGTGATTTCAGATCCAGGTGCTGGTTACTATCTGGAGGCTCACACAGGCATTTGTCCACGAAGACTTTCATTTGCACCTGTGAGCCCTCACATATTATTGTTATTATTATTATATATTATATTATTAGTATTTGGATTATATTATATTGGATATATTTACAATGAGAAAAAACTGCAAACTGAGTAAATTATTCCTGGACACATAGGATCAACCTGCTTGTAGATATTATCTGGTCGGCAAATTATTCATCTTGAATCAGTTTCTTCACGCATAATGACAGTTTCTTCACATTTAGAGCGAAATGGAGACGGTTGGTCCGCTGTGGCGACCCCTAACGGGAGCAAGCCGAAAGAGGAAGAAGAAGAAGAATCAGTTTCTTCACATTTTATATCGAAACTGAATATGGCATTGGATTCCCCATATATGAAAACTTCCAAAGGAACATTTCAATCAAGTTTCTACCTTGTTTAGTCAAAAAGATATGAACATAAATACATTTCAGCCCGTCGTTGGCGGCCATCTTTCATTTCTCAATTTTAAGGCATTATCAGCCATTTTTGAGCTGAGTATACATCAGATTTGAGTTCAGCACCCCTCAATACTTCTAAATAGCTTGTATGCCATAAATTAACACAATTTGCCTTCAGCACCTTAAATAGACTCATTTTCACAGATTTTGCTGAGTCTATTATATAACATCCATATTTAAAAGCATTGTAGATTTTTTGTGTCAACTAGGATGAAAAAGCTGCAACCATGGCCTTTTGCAAATAAAAACATGTGGTCTCGTGGGAATACCCAATGAGAAGGGACGACTCCGAACTTGTACTATGGAAATAACGAAACTGAGGGACCTGAAAGTGGTATGCAATTCCCTTCGGGGCCAGTTCCTTGAGCGCAAAACACACACACATATATATATATATATATATATATATATATATATATATATATATATATATATATATATATATATATATATATATATATATGTATATATATATATATATATATATATATATATATATATATATATATATATATATATATATATATATATATATATATATATATATATATATATATATATATATATATATGTATATATATGTATATATATATATATATATATATATATATATATATATATATATATATATATATGTATATACGGTGTCCCCAAAAAATATACAACTTTTAAAATGCTTTGTTTGATCCTAAAAAAGCAGTAATTTTGTCACTAATGCTTCATTTCTTGTTGCATAGCCCCTGAAGTTTATTTTGATACCAAGCAAGCACCAGAAAAATGCCAAGACTGACCGTACAACAACGGACAAAAATTGTTGAACTTTGGCACCAGACGAAAAGTGTCATACAGGTGCAACGTCTTTACTCGAGAAATTTCGGTATCCACTTGTGCCATGCACCAAACTTTCGGACAATAAAGTGCACCATCGCAAAGTTTACCAATGTGTGAACCATCTGTGACCTTCACAAGGGTCACAGTGGTCGGAAGAGGACAGGTCGTAGTGAAGAAAATGTGGAAATGGTGAGACAGGCGGTCGTTCAGAGTCAAAAAAAATCGATTCGACGACTTTCTGCCGAGACAAACATTCATAAGAGCACCGTTCAGAGGATCCTTCACCAACACATTCATGCCTTTCCATACAAAATTCAAACAGAAACGGTGCTTACTGATCAACAGAAACGCAAACGACTAGACTTTGCAAATCGGTTCTCAGGAAAGTTGGCGGAAGATGCAGACTTCCTCAAAAAACTTCACATGACGGACGAATGCCATGCTCATTTGTCCGGGGAGGTAAACAAGCAAAACTTTCGGTAATGGGGAACTGAAAATCCTGGTAATGCATCAACTGAACTGGTGCGTCGATCTGTTCTCAAAGTCACCATGTGGGTGGTGGTTGGTTGGTATGGGATAATTAGTCCATACTTCTTTGAAGATTACCAGGGACGCACTTGCACGGTAAACCAGAGGAACTATCGCGAAATGATTCAGGAATTCTATCTGCCTGAGCTACGTACTCAGGCCCGTAGAAGAAACAACCTGATCCAGATGAGAACCCAGTGGTTCCAGCAGGATGGGGCACTGCCCCGTACAGCCAGGGAAACAAGATGTTTTCTCAACCAACATTTTTAGGGCCGCTTTATCTTCCTTGATGAAGACGTTGAGTGGCCACCGTATTCCCCTGGCCTTACTCCTCCAGACTTCTTCTTGTGGGGGTATCTCAAGGACAGGATCTATGGAAACCCTAGGCCTCAGACTCTTGATCAGCTGAAGGAAAACATCCACTGAGAAATCTAGAACATTCCTCAGGAAACGTTTCCCAAAGTGATGGAGAACATGACAACGCGTTTGCAGGCAGTGATCGGACACCGTGGAGCCTACGTCAAACACGTGGTCTAAAAGAAAACGACGATTCTATTCCAAAATTTAAATTTTGGCGGCAATTTTGACATTGGTACTATAAACTTCAACCTTTCAGCTTTCTATCCAGCCATATGTTTTTAAAAAATATATATGTTATGACCATCCTCTTTGCTGCTGAAAAGTTGTATATTTTTTGGGACACCCTGTATATATATATATATATATATATATATATATATATATATATATATATATATATATATATATATATATATATATATATATATATATATATATATATATATATATGTATATATATATATATATATATGTATATATATATATATATATATATATATATATATATATATATATATATATATATATATATATATATATATATATATATATATATATATATATATATATATATATATATATATATATATATATATATATATATATATATATATATATATAGTGCGTGTGTGCTTGCGTGTGTTTTCATGTCAATGATAATATTTTGGTTTTTATGACAATAAAAGTCTTGTGGATTCAAAGCTTACATTTATACCTCTTCCTTCCTTCCTTCCTTCCTTCCTTCCATATAAGTGTGCTGCTTCATCAGGATGAAGATTACCACACGACATGTTCCTTATACTAACAAAATACCCACCCTCGGGGCGATCTTGTACCAAGCATGCAACACGTTCTTCTGACGCATACCTTTATTTGGGGGGTGTATAGGCAAAAAACATAACCCGGGTTATGCACATGAAGCAAAAACATACCTTCTGCTTATAATTCAAAACACCTCACTGCACTGCAAAATGTGGTGACAGCAAAACTGCACTGTAATTGGAGGAGGCTTGTAATACCCTCCCCCACCTGGAGGCGGTGCTACACATTACACATTAACATGAGAATTTACGCCCTCCCCCCCCCCTCCCAAGACCACCAGCAAAGATAAAAAAACACCCCAACATCAATTGGGGTCACACTGATCCTATGTACCAACTAGCAAGTCTGAATGTAATCAGCTCAGAACTATAGGAGTCGCACAACAAATAAACAAACAAACAAACAAGAAGGCTTCAGATGGTAGCCTGACAGGTATGACGAAAATCATGCAATTGACGTCACTGTCACCTTAACCTTTGCCTATATCATCACAAAACATTGATAGCCTCACTTTTGGCCTTCGGAATCCTCTTGTAAAGTTTGACAAAGATATCTGAAAGCGTTCGCGAGTTATCACACTCATAAACATACAAACAAATGGGGCAGACCAACATACGATAAAAATTAGCAATTTTCGTCATAAACACACAAACAATGATCCGTGAATTGTCATAAGGATTCATTTATCAGGTTCTGCGGAGGGGGTAACGGGACTTTGTAAACACCCTGTAGATTATTGGCTCAGAGGCAATGTAAAAGTGTTACCGTAGAAGTGGAATTAGATTTTATTCATCGAATTGATGCTTGTGAATGCACTGTTGATCTTTCTGGGTTAAGGTTGGCCCCGACCTATAAATATGGTAATAATAATAAGAAGAACTGCCAACTTCAACTACTTCCGGAAGAGGTTTATTTGTCTTTAAATGTCTGGTAATTGTTTTGTATTTATTTACACTTGTGTGTGTTTCAATATAAATGTCATAAATCAGGAATGAATTAGTAGTAGTGTCATGGTGATATTGCATCAAGTTCCATTGGGGAGAGATCTGCGCTGTGGATTGGTCACATCCGGACCGTGGCATCATCATTCCGGATCGCGAGGGAATCCTACCTCATCCCCCATCATTCGTCAATGGATTGTTTTTTTTGCCTACATAGTCAAGGTCGTGGGAGAGCTTGAACACAGAACAGATGAAGATGCAACAGGACAAAAGGAACACTAGAAAGGAACAAAATAATCTTTCTGAATAAAAATGAGAAGCATCGTCAGTACTTGTAAAGTGAGATTCCACACAGTCAGGCTCAGATCCAATCAGGTTTAATGCAGGCCACGAACACTCGGTCAAGATGGAGACTCTACATGCGCATGTGCAAGAGTACCCATCAACTATACGTACATATTACCAAAGGTACTAGAGAAAGGCAAGATAAACCATTCGGCCGTGAACAAGAACTATATAATGGGTGTGCTCGGCTGCCCTTTTGGTAAGCAACTGCACAGTAATACTCTGTGCAGAGCATTGGTGCTGCCTTAACAGTCTCCTTGGCTATTGGGAACAATACTGGATGGGTCACCACTCCAACACATGCTGGCACTCATTTTGCCGACCTCAGAAGAATGACAGGCTGAGTCAACCCCACCTGGTGTTAAGTTAACTGCAAAGTGGGATTTGAACTCAGGATCCTAGGATCCCAAGCCTACCACCCTTACCATTAAGCTAACACCAGGCATAATCTGCTGGCACATCTGCAAAAACTTTGATATTCCAGGTACAGAAAATTTGTGGGAAAATATACCAAAAGCAATCACTGAAAACATTGAAGGACCGCTCACGTATTACCTTATGATCCCATCAGGCGTGAACATCGAAAACAAAGCATTGTGACCTGATATCATACTTAGGTACAAAAAAGAGAGAAGAAAACATTGCTACTTGAGGTGTTAATACCGGTGATTTTGGACTAACGATGCAGAAATCAAGAAAATGCCCACCAAGACCTCAAGCATGAAGTGAAAAGATCCTGGAAGCTGAAGAATGCCCAAGTTGTACCAGTGATGATGAAGAACCTCATGGGAATTATGAAGAAGAACCTTACAGGGATATAAAAAACCAACTCTGGGAATATCAGTATATCACGACAAACAAACTCCAGTTGGAAGCTGTTCTGGGTTCAGGAACGATGCTGAAGATGTTGTGGATGGGTTATTACAAAACTTAATGGATGAATTTGTTAGGTGAGAAGAACAAGCCAATTAGATTTTGGTTCAGGTCCAGATGCAGATCCAGCCTATCAGTGGGATACAAAACATAAACTGTTCAGACTGTCAGATGTATGGGCTCTACCTCGTGTCGTTCTCCTTACCCCTGCCACCGAAGGTGAAGGTGGTCATGTTTTCACCCCTCTCTATCTGCTTGTGTGCAGGATATCTCAAAAAAGTTGTGCACGGATTCAGATGAAATTAAGTGGACAGGTTGGGTGTATGACAAGTATGAACTGATGAGATTTTGGTGAAGATCCGGATCCAGCGACTATAATTTTTTAAAAGTGATTCTTCACCATTGAGAGATAGGGCCAAAAATGATATAAAGCACGATATCTCAAAAAGTTGTGAATTGATTTGGACAAAATTTGGTGGACACGATGGGTGTGTTACGAGGAAGAATTGGTTTAATTTCGGTGAAGATCCGAATCTGGATCCAGACACGAGAATTATTTAATTTTCAAAGTGATTTTTCATCATTGAGAGATGACCAAAAACGATAAGATTTCAATAATGTATTGGGCTCGATATGTTTTTGTGGATCAGGCATTACGTGGCGGTGGCATGCGCTCTACCGATTGCCCTTCTAGTTAATTATGTTATCGTCTCGAAAATTATTGCACATTTTAGTTTTGCAAACCGAGATTCTTACCTTCTTTTCTAAACTAATAAAAGTGCACTCCTTCACACTCAAACTTGACAACCTTAAATTACCTGGATTTACAAGATGGTGCTGAAGTCAATTGCTGACTGTCATCCTCCTTCTGGCCAAATCCTTCCACGGTATCCTTCAACTTTTCACACTTTACGAAAAAATATTTAGTGTACTTTGACCTATGCAGTGCAAGGGAGTACTTTGACCGACTGTAACCATGGTCATGTATCCAATAACAATGCACCACATAGATGATTGCAGTTAAAATTCTGAGCATTCACGAGGTTATCGACAAAACAGCTGTGGTTTTGACTGATACTTGTCTGATACTTGTCCACAAAGAGCATGTTTATGGCCACTCAGTGTTCTATTGCTATTTTATTTGGGACTTTACCTCCTCCCCTTTTTGCCATCTACTCCATACTATAGCAAATGTTATATATTCACTTTGTCCAAGACATATTATCAAACTTCTTTTTATTTGTTCTCTATTTCCCAACCTGCACAATTTTCTTTCACTTCTATCCAATCCCAATCTTCTTTTAGGTCGGTCAAAGTAACAGTTCACTCTCATTTCATGTCAGCTTTTATGTTTACCGACAATTAAAAAGATATAATTCTCAACCATCTTTGTTCATCTGTAAATCTAAAACTGCAGAGGAAATCTCTTCCTTGCAGAGAAAACCAGGAATTGAAGCCCACATCAAAAATTGTCTATCTATGTCATCTTGAAAGTGTCAAATAAGAGCCATAAAAGTGTTACAACTTGAGTTTTGAATTTGAAAAAAAAAGAAGCATTAATTTTATCTGGTTTGCACATTAATCCTGGGCAAGGAGGAAAACATTTAATCCATTGTGAAGGGATGGACAGCAGAGAAGGTCGGTGGATGAATGCAGGAAAATTTTCAACATTGACCTGAATATTTCATCATCACTGGAACCTCAACAACTCCATGTTCATCCATAATATCATAACAGGTAACAGGCACTTTATAACAACAGATTTTTAAACATTAGATATAGCTTTGTACCTTCTAGCATTGGGATTAGGTTGATTTGTAATACCGATAAGATGTACTCCTTCATTTTCATCACTTTGCTGGTTATTTGAAACTGAAAAGTTTACTATCATTATATTCATTCAACGTGACTTGGCTAAGAACCAATGGAGACAACTTGGTTGGAAATACAACAATCACCATCCTCTTTGCCTGAGTAAGCCTGATATGTATTTATCAGAAGGTATCTTTAATTGTTACTGGAAAATACTTAATAACTCAATTTTGCCCTATCCACCATCTATAGACATTATTCATTCCCTAACATCAGTAATTGTCCGAATTATTCTTCATCTTCAGAAATGTAAAATCTTTTTCTTTTCCCAAAAACAATAGATGGCTTTCGACAAGGTTTATCAATCCATAGGAAAAAAATTGTCCCCAGATGGGAGAAAAGGCAGGCCATCCCTAGGGAATTGCCTGCTGGAGTGTCAAGAGCAGAGATCAGTGTGTCAGGTCAGACAAGCCAGGGCTGGGGCAGTAATGGATGTAAGTGGAGCTGAGCAATTGAAAATGACACTGACCTAGGCCTCTGACACCTAGTTTTCATCCCATCTGTCTGACCTGCTTTCTCTACAGCAATCGGGCTCACCCTGTAGGGCCATTGCATCTGCCAGAGCTCTGGATAAGTTGGCCACTAATATCATTATTCCCCTCAGGGCAGATTACTGCTGGTGCAAAAAATGGGTCGAGACAGCAGGGCACTCAAAATTATCTGTTTTATTCTTGCACATGGCAGCTTGGCTGCCAGGTAGCTGTCATTTCTTGGAGCACAGCTGTGCTGCTGATGCTGTGCCCCTCTTCCAGTACACTGGTACTCATTTCGCCAACCTCAGAAGGATGACAGGCTGAGTCGACCATACCTGGTGTTAATTCAACAGCCAACGGGTCTCAAACTCAGGACCCGAGGATCCCAAGCCAGCCACCCTAACCACAAAGCCAGGACCAGGCTAAAAATTATCTCAATTCATGCAAGATTCTTGAATGTGACCGTCTTTCCCAAATGGTTTCTTTATGACCTACATGAGAATTCTCTTGTTTGTATCATAAAACCTTTCCTTTTCATGCTTTATGTAACAAATGATATGTTGTGCCAAATCTACAAAAAAGTGTACAAAGAAACAGAAATTTTATTAAAATTCAAACTGGGATATATGAAATCTTCATCATAAAAGTGCATACATTTTCATAACCTTGATCAATTGCAATTATTCTGCATTTGTATTTTTCTTTTGATTACTGCTCAGAGAGCAGCTAGTACATGCTATTATAAAGGATAAATAATTATGGCACGATTATAAAAAAAAAACAAACAAACTTAAAAGCAGTTCATTCCTATAGTTTTTTCACTACGCAGTAAATGATCCAATCATGAGGATATTTTCCAAAAATAATTTCAATTCCTTTTATAATTCCGAATTACTTCAAACAAAGGGCAGAGTTATTTCATAACACATTGCAACATGTGAAGAGCGACAGTGTACGATGAAGGACAACAGGTTAATCTTTTTCTCCTCTTCACTTTATAAGGGGTGAGTTTGGACGTCACCAAGATTCTGAAACTGCCTTGATCATGATACTCCACCTCCCTCTGTCCTCAGCCAACTCTCTTCACTCTCCATCCACCTCTACCGAAAGAATATCCCTCCTCACACAATTCTCCCATCTCAACCACGGTCTTGGCGTTGGCGAAGGTATGCGCTCGACTGAGTGCCCGTTCTAGTTATTTTGCCAAAACGAAATTTTGCAAGATATGTCAGTCAGCTTGTATGTTTTTTTTTTGTTTGTCTGTAATCACGTATAAAAAATTCTGCAGAGCACAGTTATCATTGGAAATTTTTGTAACTTCGCATATCAGAGGCCTATAGAGGTCCCTTTCAGCGCATACAATTTTGAAGGTCAAGGTCACTTTGTTGCAAATCATGGGAGTCGACGAAACCCTTATTTTTTGAGTAATTTTGATCGGATCGTCTTCAAACTTCATGGGAATATAGTTCATGGTCTGGCGCTCAGCTGATTAATTTTTGGTGGTGATTGGCCTTGACCTTCATGGTTAGCACCTCAGGTCAAACATATTTGACCCCAAGGTCAAATCTTCAAGTTTTAGGAACCATATCATGTCGTACCTCAAATTGAACACCTCAATGAGTGCTTTCGAGATATGTCAAGCTTGAGACATTATAATGTCATTTGGTGACGTTATGAGGCAAACGCATATTTTTCATGGTTACTTTGTAGAACGATTCTCATCGGCAGATATTATGGCAGATATTCTCTCGTCGGCAGATATTCCTCAAGGAGTCGCTCCTGGTGGATAGCAGCTCTGTTCACCTCAGTGTGACCTTAAAGAAGTCACACGTGATCACCTTTTGGCAAGATACGGGTCACCCTGCGGGTGACATTGGTTTATTTTTTATTTGTATGTTAACTGCACCTGACATTGCTTAAGGTACATGCTTGGTAACCTCAGTGGTGTGCATTTCTGTATACACTCTCACTGATGTCTCGCCAAGAAGTGATGAAACCAGGCAGGCAGCTGAGGAGGTGTGCAGCATTGAGATGGTCATGTGTCGTTTGTGCTACTTTTGAATCTCTGCAGTTGCAGAGGAACCCGGGTAGGGTATAAAACAGCAAAGGGCTTACCTTGTGTAGTTTTTCTTGGTTGCTTAATTTATGCAGCTTTCTTTGGTAGGAAGAGCATGGAGGTTAACATATGCATGAAAAATCCTGACACTTGGACGAAAAGTACCTGTACATGGATGAAAAATAGTTGTGCAGCATATACGTGATGGATTTACGTCGGGACTTCTCTGATGTGACATGTTCGTCATATGTCACAGTGTTCACTCAGCTCACTGAAAGTGACTATAATTCATGTTTTCATATCAAATGAAGAATGGAAAGTTGTGATTTTTTTGACATTGACCTTTCTCCTCTGAAAATAATTTGTACAAATTACCTTGCATAGCCTTTCTTAATTGCTTTATGCAGCTTTCTTTGGCTGGAAGAGCATCAGCATAAATACGTGAAAAATAATAAATGTGTTAGTGTGTGTGTGTGTGTGTGTGTGTGTGTGTGTGTGTGTGTGTGTGTGTGTGTGTGTGTGTGTGTGTGTGTGTGTGTGAGAGAGTGTGTGTGTGTGGCTTTATTTAATGTCCACACATGCCATAATCATATAGTATATATATATATATATATATATATATATATATATATATATATATATATATATATGTATATATATATATATATATATATATATATATATATATATATATATATATATATATATATACATATAAGTAGGGTGAATATACTGGTTCTGGCTCACTTTTCCCTATGTAAATGAATGGGGGATTTTCAGCGATTCATATTTTTTTCCCTAAAAATAAACCCCCTTTTTATCCCAAGGTATATTTATTTGTCTCCCCTTTGAACCTGGGGACACTTTTTTTTTTCAAATAATCCATACAATAAGATAAAGATTTGTTCAAGTAGCAAAGTAGTAATGTGATTTGTTAAAGGTGATTCTAAAGAAATATCTGAAACGTCTAAGCCTCGGGACACTCTTTATCAAATAACCGATGCATATTGTTTAGCTCACTCATTGAACCTATAAAGATTTGTTCATTCTCAAATTCCTTCAATAGTTTAATTTTCTTTGCACAATAATCCCCATCTAAAATATTGAAAAACAAAACATTTGAATCTTTATATTTTTTAAGATACCCCTTTTGTGCCATTACAAAATGATAAACTTCTCTTAATGCTCTTGTTTGACCACTTCCTGAGCCACATATCAATTTGAGATTATAGTAAATTGTTTTTTCATTGTTCAATTGATAACCATCAAAGTTTTCAGTCCATTCAAGGATATTCATTTTTTTCTTTACATCCTCTAACTTACTAGTTTTTAAATTGATTCGCTTATTTGTTTTATTTACCTTTGTTTTAGGTATTTTTTCAATAAGACTTATTTGATATTTTTCACATTCATTATGTTTTCCATTTATATACCAAGACTGAGATTTTCTCCACTCTTTAGTTTGATTAATACTTGGTTTGACCATTTATATATTGCGAAAAAACGCGCGGTAGCCCTTAAAAAAAACCCTAACCCATCTTCCCATCGTTAAAACAATCTATTCTATTCACTCTATCATACAATATCCATATGGAACACAATCTATTCCATTATCTAAAATAAATCTCTTATCATCAAAGGCTCCTAATGCCTTTTTATTTACTTCTTCACTATACATGTTATGTTTATAACTTCTTATTGCATTCATTTTCCTATATTCTTCTTTCTTATTCATCAAACAATTATAATAATTTCTAAAAGTTATTGATTTCTTTATTACATATTTCTTTATTCCCTTTAACCTCTTATCAATCTGATCACCATACTTATAAGCATATGCCTTTGCTCTCAATCCAATAAACTCACTCATTAATTTTCCACCCAACTCATCCTTAAACTTACCAATAACCTTTTCATTCTTTTTGAAAAATAACTCACTCTTCTTGCTGAAATTACTTGTATCATATACTCCAATATTTTTCTTCATATCTTTATAAACATCATCAGTTTTTATATCTCGGATAAAACTATCAGTGTCCATATACAACAATGAAACATTTTCACCATACTCTTTCTTTAAGTCATTATACAAATAATCATACATCAATATCTTTGATAAATCAAGAACTGCTGTTCCAATATAAATTGGTTTATCCATTATAATACTTTCCTTTTTCATATGAATAGCAGAAAAGAAAAAACCTCTTCTCTCTCAAAACTTGGTTTATTTATCAATCTCGAAGCTTCTTTCCAAGATGTTGTGAATCTAATGTTTTGCCTGTTTCTAACATTTTCCATAGTCTTTCCAAATACAGCATTATTCATTAATTTATAAAAGTCCCCTTCAAATTTAACTTTTGTATTTGCTCTCATATCTGTATTGAATTGAATATACTTTTTCACCAAAGGACTTTGTTTAAATTTTAAAACTCTATGAATTTTAGCAACTCTCAATCCTTCTCTCAAAAACTGTTTTAAGCTTCTCTGATGCAAAACATATCCCTCTTTATCATAGAATGTTGTTAATAACTTTTCTGTTGATTTGCCTTTAATATTAAAACTTTTATGATAATCACTGAACCATTCTTTCTTTGGGGTTTCTTTCTCACATGCAAAAGGAAGGTCTTTATGCTTATTATGAAGATCACTCGGGTACCTCAAATCAACTTCAAAATAATAACCTTCTTCTTCGTCATTCAATTCCTCTTGAGAAGAAATAACAATATTCATCAAAGCCTTTTCATAATCCTTTTCTTCCACCCACTCTAATTTATCATAAGGCAGAGATTGAGACATTGCCCATCCATACAAATTACTAGCATCAAAATACATCAAATAATTACTATCTTTTTCACTATCATAATTTGGAAGATAGTTATTATTTGCTTTAGCATATCTTTTTGAACATACTTGTGATATTCCACCTCTCTTGGACTTCTCAATCATCAAAAGTATATCAACATCACTGATTAAATCTATATCTTGTTTTGTCATTTTCAACATTGCACTCCAAGCTAAACCAGGAGCTGTGAAATAGTGGGCAGGATCTAATCCATAACAATTTTTATTATGACAGAGTGATCTAAAAGCTTCAAACACATCAGCTAACAATAAAACATCTGTTTTTAGATATAAATAATGATATTCTCCAAGTTTCTTTATCTTAAATATTTTCCATATTTCTTGCGCGTGTTTATATTCCTTATCACTTATCTCTTCTTCATAAAGGTTATTATAGAAACTTTCTTTTGAAGGAAGTTGTGTTTCTTTAAATCTCATAAATGAATCCATAAAATCATAAGGATAAATTCCCTTACTTGTAAGAATTTTCTCTTTACTTTGAATTTCATTCCTTGTTTGAATTTCCTCTCTCGTGAGAATTCCTTCTTTAATCAGAATTTAATCTTTAATCAGAATTTCCTCTTTAGTTAGAATTTCATTCATTGTTCGAATTTTCTTTATAATTAGAATTTCATCTTCAGTGAGAATTTCTTCATTAATTTCCTCATTAATTAGAATTTCCTCTTTACTTTGAATTCTCTCTTTAATCTGAATTTCCTCTTTAGTGAGAATTTCCTCTTTTGGAAAGAATGAATTAAGATTTGGAAAAGAGTCCGTGGAGCTTAGATTTGATGCGAGGTAGGCTAGTGGTGTTCTCATAATCTTGTAAGAATCTAGAAACCTAATACGAGTTAAAGGTTTTGTGAATATCATTTTTGTAAATGAAATATACTTTTGACTTGTGTTTGTTATGGCAGAAATATTCCCTGGTGTTTTTGAAAGTTCATTTATAAATAGATGTGTATCATAGTTGGCGCTGTTGTGAAGAAAGACTGGAATAAAAGAAGGTAATTTATAATTAAGATTACAACAGGAATGAGCGGGACCTCTATATTTACCAGTAAGATGACAATGATCCCTAACTTTAGACTCCTTAATTTCCCCCTCACAAATCTGACAGATATTGTTCTTTCTAAATTCTAATTTTTCTTCTTTGGTTAATTTCATCGGTTCATTTGTTTCTTTCATTAATTTAGTGAGTCTTATACAATCCTTTTCTAATCGTTTTACAAACTCTTGTGAAGCTTTTTTTCCACTATAATGTTCAAGTTTGTTATACTTTTCTCCAACAGATGATTTGATATAATAACAGAAACCACAAGGAATATGTTTTTGATATTTATTTGTATATGATTCTTTTGGATTAGGAGAAGCAGTATTTATCTTTTTAAGGATACACTCAAAATCAGCGTATATCACAAATGGGTGCATGATAGATTTATTATAATCTTCAAAAGAAATCTTTTCACCAGGTTTAGGCATTGTAATTACAGCTGATTTATGATTACTACAATATTTTGAATGTTGTTCTAATCGTTCTTTTGAATGAGATGAATTAAGACATCGCTTACAAGGATATATTTTGTTTGCTGTTCTGAATACCTGAGAAGAGATTAATCTTGATAAATTATTGATGTATGTGTAATGTGAATTCTTTCCAACACTAAAATATAAAAGATCAATGTGTGTTTCTTCATTTTTATAGTTGTTTGAAATTTTTAATATTTGAACTTTGTTTGTATCCGTTAATCCATATACATTAATAGAAAGATTATTCTTTTTCTCAAATTTAGGAATATCTGTTAGTGGCATTGGGAATTTAAAATCTTTAATGTCCAAGGTATTCTCATATTTTATATATTGTTTTACTCTTTCTGAATTACATTTTGGTGGATGAAAGTGAGCAAGAACAGACCAGAGAAAACATTTATTATCATTGTTCTTAATATTAACAACTGCCTTCTTTAGTTTTATTTATTTTGGTAATTCAATATAAGAAGAAGCTTTAAGAGGGTTTGATTTTAGAATGTGTATATTTAAAAAGATGATTTTTTTAATATTGAATCCACTTCCTACCACTGTATTATCAACATCCTCCTCTTGTCTTGATAGTTCTTCAGAAACCCCACTATTCAAAAAATCTTGAAATGATGTTATAAAATGAAGATCTGTTCTCATATAAGGAGTTTGTTCTTCATCTTGTCTTTTCATATTCATTTTCACTCCCATATAAAACTTTAAAGTTTTCATTTCTTTTAATGTCTTTTTAATAAAATTTTCAACATAGGGTTTCACTATTTCAATCGATTCAACTATTGATGATGGACCGGGTTCTCCAAATTGAAAAATCCTTATTTTTATATGCCCTTTAAATGCCCCATCAGTGTTTTCAATATAGTAGTCTCCCTTTACTTTAAACTCATTTTTCTTGTGTTTTTGTGATTGAAGATGTCTATTATAACTTCTCTTCAAAACATCCTTTGAACAGATATCACAATGTTTTCTTTCCAACTTAAGAGGAGATATTTTATGAAATAGATTAAATGTGTGTTTGTTGGTTCGGAGGTGTTTTCTATAATGTATATATTTGTGATTACAAACATCGCAGTCTGTTGTATTCACCATATTTATATAATAAATCTTTGCTTAAACTAAAATTTTCTTGATGAAAATTTCGTTTATTTTACAGGTGAATCTGTGCTTAAAACCATTTTATCCTCCAACTTTTTCACTTAATAAATACAATGTTTCAAGACACAAAAGACAAGTTTCAATCAATCTCTTCATTTGTTAAAGATACTGAGAAATATGTCAAGGATGTAAAATTGAACAAAGATAAATATAACAACTATTGGATAAAAACAATTATGGTAAATAATGAGTTCTTCAATTTCCTTCAGTGGAAGGGCTTTTAGTATACCTGGAAGAACATCAATTAAAGTATCTCTAACAAAAGTTTCTCCTCAACTTCTGGTAATATATTCAAAACTAGAAAAAGCAATGAAACAAGAAAAAGTATCAAAAAACAAAAACCTTATGGATGAAGCTTTAGAAAGAAAAGATAAGACCATCTGTAATATGCAAGGAGAAATTTGTATTTTTTTCAACAACCCTAAAGATGTAAATCCTGATGAAATAAAGGATGTTAATATATCAGGTGAAATGACATTTCGTTCAATAGTAGTTAACGATCATTTTAAAATTACCTTTAATATAAAAAATGTTGTCGTTGAATCTGGTAATGAAAAAAAGTATATTGATATCGATGGTAATATTGTTAAATATGAGTCAATATACAACTGAAAGTATAGATGAATTTCAGTTTAAGTAAAGTTTTACTTTATAAATATGCTAGACTTTCCTGATTCTCCATATGACAAATTTGAGAATTGTCCTGCGTGTGAAAGAAGGGGATTAAACACAGAGTTAAAAGCCTATAAACAATATATATTCTGTGATTATCTTGTATTAATGATAATAAAAAAATATAAAAAGGAAAATAATTCTTTTAGATTTACACCAAAAATGAATTAATTTACAAGTTTGATTAGAGAAATGAATGTAAAGTATGAGGGTGATAACACACCTTTCCTTACAAGGGAAGAAACTGAACGTATAAGAGAAATGTTCAAAGGATTGTTGTTATATTTTATTCATGGATGTGATTTTCAGGGAAATATCAACACAAGATATTGTATAAATAAAATAATGGATTATCTTGAAATTAAAACTGAACTTAGGATAAAATATAGAGTTTCTAAAAAAGCCAATAATAAATTAAATAACCTGTTTTCCAAATATATAAATGAATGATTTTTTACCCATTTGGGAAAATAAGATAAAATTTAACAACCATAAAAATCTCCCAAATTCATTAAGATGTCTCATAGTTGGTTCAAGTGGATGTGGAAAAACATGCTTACTTTTAAAGATGCTCCTCACTCCCAACTTTTTAGATTATGATAATTTAATAATTTTCACAAAGTCGAGTTTTCAACCAGAGTATCAACTACTTTCACAAGGTTTTATGCTGGTCTTCAAAAAGAAGATATAATGGGTTTATTTAAACGTCAAAAAACCGAAATGATTATAACATTGAAGATATAATTCAACTATTTTGTGATACACAGAGATGTAAAAAGAAATCAAATCCGATAAATTGTATTCTTAGTGATAATACGGATGATATACCGTCTCCCCAAGATTTGGATAAATCAAAAAAGAACCTCGTTATCTTTGATGATTGTGTTAATGAGAGAAACCAAACGGTAATGGACAGCTACGACACAAGAGGGAGACATTCTTCTTGTAATTGTATTTATCTTAGTCAATCGTACTTTCAACTTCCTCGTCGTTCCATCAGAAACAATGCTAATACTTTTATTTTATTCAAGTTAAATTCAATAGACATCAATAATTTTTGGAGAGATAATTGTTCTACATTATGTAGTAAAAAGAAATTTGAGGATTACATGAAGCACACGACTGAAAAATATAAATATATTGTTGTGAAACAAGATGAGATATTAAGGGATATATTTTTTGTTTTATAAACAATTACATATATAAATGACAACTATTATTGTAAATCTTGTGGGTAAATCTGCTTCTGGAAAAAACTTTCATAAATCAAGGTTCTTGTGTAGGACAAATGAGAATATTGTAAATTTACTTGAGAAACACCCTAGTGATACGCATTGTATCAACAACAACTAGAGCAATAAGACCTGGAGAAGTAAAAGGTGAAGATTATCACTATATTTCAGAGGAGGAACATATGCGATTGAGGAATGAAGGTCAAATATTTGAGGAGGTTTCTCTTGGTACAACAAAATATTCACATTGTAAGAGTGAGTTAAGGAAACTAAAATCTGGTGGTCTTGGGATATTAGAAACTAATCCAGAAGGAACGAGACAAATTATTAAACATCTGAGCGGAGTGAAGATTTTATCATTCGGTTTTGATGTTGATGAAGAAACTCAACGCAAACGTATGAAAAGCAGAGATGCAAGTATTAGTGAAGAAGAAATTACAACTCGCATTAATGTTAATAAAGAATTTGATGAAATATTTAAAGAAAAGGATTTATTTGAACACATCTACTTGAATGATGAAGAAAAGGAAAATTTCCATGTTGATCTTTACAATTCATTAAATGATATTTTACAATAAATAAATGGATGCAAAAGAAAGAGCAAGAAGATTTAAGGAAAATCAAGAGTTGGTTTCAAAAGTTGTAAAACAACAGGAAGACAGAAAGAAGAAACGCAGACAGAAACTAATGGACGAAGAAGCATTTGAAAGAAAACAAGAGAAATTTTTAAACCACTTTTAAAAACTTCCCAAAAAATGAAAGATATTTCCACAGTTCCCACAGTAGAATATACTCCTAAAAAAGTTCAAATGTTAAAAGATTTTGATCAAATGACGGAGGAAGAATTAGAGCATTTAGGAGAATTAGAATATGATGATGAAGGTTTATTTCAACAATTGGAAGAGATTAATCGACCCCCTGATTATATTGTGAATGCTCTTCAAAACAATGAATATTCAGCGGATTCAAAAACCAAAGCAGGACTCATTCCAACAGAACAACCAGCAATATTTCATCTTGTTCAAGAAAAGGTATTGATATTTAATGATGAATTAAGGTTCTTGGGTTCTGCTCAACCTCCTGTCAAACTAACTCCAAGATTAATGTTTCTTCTCACAAAAGATGGAAGACAAGGTTCGACTGTGAGGGATGAGTCAAAGTATATTGATAAACCATTGGATATGAAAAATAATGATGATAGAGTATATATTGATCTGCTGAACACTCTAAATTATAGGGTTATTCTTTCTGGTAAAAGTAGGAAGAATGAGAAGGAGAAACACATTATTCAGGCTTTAAGTATCCTTGGTTCAGGTATTAGTTTTCTTCCAAATTACCCATCGCAATTAGTTAATAGACTGTTATTGTTGTTAGGTCGTAAGAAGGCTGGAAATAACAATTGTTTTAATGAAGCATCAGCCATTTTAGACCAGTTGATGAACATGAAAATAATTAATAAATCTCAATATAAAGACATTTTATCTCATATTAAATAAGATGAGAAGCACAATCCTGAGTTTTAATTTCACAACAAGCGACCACACATCTTCATTCCCATACCCCCTACAACTTGACCCAAACAAAAGAATATGAGGCATCTTTATTGTACATGGAAACTTATAATACCTTATTTAATATAACTGATAAAAATGACAAGTTTAGTTATAATCCCGGAAGTGGATACAAAACGATAACAGTCTCACCCGGAGCATATGAGATTTCTCAAATATCTTCCGAAATTGCTCGTCTTATGAAAGAACAGGGTGATGAACCAAAAAATATTGTTATAGACATTCAAAAACATACTTCATAATCAACGATTAAAGGTAAAAATAACTACAAGGTTGATTTCACAATTGATAATTCATTTAGAGAGTTATTGGGTTTCTCCTCAAAAAAGATTGAAACTAATGGGACGTTTTACAGTGATAATGTCATTCAAATATCCTCAGGAATAAATTCGGTGTTAATTCACTGTGATTTGATTGATGGTGCTTATAATGATGGAAAAAAAACAAATACAATATTTTCATTCAGCGCATACTCAACCCCAATTGGTTATAAATTCAATATGGAACCCAAAAATTTTGTTTATCTCCCTGTGTCCGGAGAAAACCATACACAGAGTAAATTTTAGGATAACCAACCAAGATAATCGTATGATTTCTTTTAATGGAGAAGTTATATCCATCAGAATTCACCTACGTGAAGTTTTCCAATAAATAAATACGATGGTTGTTGTGAGGAAACACGAGTTGGGAAAATATAAAATAATTACAGAGGATGGGATGTTCCTTTCCCCATACTACAAGCGTGAAGGTATGTATCTTGGTAGAGGATACTATAAACCTCAGAGACAAAGGGGTGTTGGACATCAATTTAGAGGAGATGGGATAATTGATACTCTAATGGGTATTGGTTCAACTATTCTTAAACATAAAGATCTAAATGGTTCAACTGCTTCTGCTGTGGGAAATGTAGCAGGTGCTGTAAAGAGCATAAAAGATGCCCAGAAGGAATCTCATAAATTACAAGCAATAAAAGAAATTAAGAAAGGCAAAACTCAGTTGTCCCCCCAAGAACGACAGAAAATAATTCGAATACTTGGATCAGGGTTTCAAAAGTTTTAACATCTTTTTTTCCTAAATAAATACAAGTATGGAAGCAATTGATAGTATCTATGATTTGGATGATACTATTATTATCTCAAACTACACTAAAAAAGAAGATTACTTCAAGGTAAATGCAATAACTGGAACAGACTGGAATACGAATGGTACAAAAAGTTTTGAAATAAATAATCAACAAACCTATTTGAATCTATCCGAAAGTTTCTTGTTGTGTAAATTTAAATTCACTAAGGCTGGAAATGACACAAACGCTACACTTGTAAATGATTTCTTCTGGAAAATGTTTGATAGTGTGCGTTTGTATATTGGAACACAAGAAGTTGAAGCGGTTGATTATGTCTCTGCTGTAACTGAAATGATGAAATTTACACTCTATACATTCAGTGATAGAATGGGAAAGGGGTCTGTCGAAGGTTTTATTCCTGATATGTCAACGGGAACAAACACAGACCCTAGATATACTCAAAGGAAAGGAATGTATAATGATGATACAAAAGCAGTAAATAGTTTTACTGTGGCAGTTCCTCTTAAAGGTATATTTGGATTTTGTGATCATGATAAAGTTCTGTATGGTCTTAAAATTAGATTTCAACTATAAAGGAATGATAATGAAAATAGATTGCTTTTTGGTGTTGGTAGTGCTTTTGGTGAACAGAATAAATTTGTAATTGAGGAAATGAGTTGGTGTATCAGTGAATATACTCCTAATCTTAAAACAGAAGAGATGTTGAATAGAAGACTTCACTCAAAGAAACCACTCGGTGTATCATACCTCAAAAGAAGATGTCAACACGTTAAACTCAACCAAACCACTTACACGTGGAATTTGGGTGTTCTGGAAGGAAAGCCACGATATCTGTGGATAATTTTTAAAAAGCCAGATGGTGATACTGCGACTGATAAGAATAATGCATTGAGTGACAATGCTAAGGTGAAACAACTTCGCGTTTCTCTAGATGGAACATTTTATCCACGAGATAGATTGGAAATTAATTGGGAAAAAAATGATTTTGCTGAAGCATACAAGTCTTACCAAAAGGTGTGTGAAAGTAATGGAAATAAAGAACCTATTTTGGATATGACAGCATTTAAAAGTTTGTATACAATCTATGCGTTTGACCTGAGCGCTCAAAAGGAAACTATAAAGTCTAATCGAGTGGATACTTCCCTATACATTGAAAGAGGAGAGAGTGAAGAAGTTGATACATATTGTTTGCTTTTGGAAGAAACACAATTACACATTAATACAGATAATGGTGTGATGATTAGTCTCACATAATTTTTTGTTAAATAAATGAGTGGCAAAGTACCAACTGCGGTATATGTTAATCAAATCAATCTTCATAAACTATCATCTTGTGTTCAAAATCAAAAGCCTTGTACGATTAACGTTAATACAATTCAGAGAAAAGGAGCAGTAAGAATTGATGTTTTGCTCACAAGAGAACAGGTTAAAATCTTGAATGACACTGGCTCACTTAAAATTAAAATGACAAAACCAATGTTGAAAAAATATTCAATAAGAGAGACGAGTGGAGGATTTCTCCCATTTCTAATTCCTTTATTTGCTGGTTTAAGTGCGGTTGGAGCATTGACGGGTGGTATTTCAACAGCGGTGAAAACTGCCAACGAAAGGAAGGTTCAACTCCAGGCTCAAAAATAATTGGAAAGACATAATAAAGAGTTGGAGAAACAAATTAGTGGAAGTGGTGTAATTGTAGATTTTACTGAAAAACTTGAAGGTCTGCCTGATAAAGCGAGATTGTTAGTTGGAGATATGCTTTCTTCTATAGCACAAGCAGGTGTAAAGTTAACGAAAAGAGGTAATGGATTATATCTTTCTAATAAATAAATGAGCATTGATGAGTGGTTTAAAGTATTTGGAAAGAATACAACATCAAATTTACAACTTGTCAAATATTGTAAGAAATTAAAAATTCATCATGTGGTTATTTGTATGAGAGATGAATTAACAAATGTGCCGAAACATACAAAGAATATTATTATGAACTTAGAAGATAATAATGGGAACGGTTCTCATTGGGTTTGTATTTTTAATAGTCAAGACAAATATTATTTTGATAGTTTTAGTCTTCCACCACCTGTTGAAGTCATAAAATTCTTACAGAATGGTGTTTATCAAACATTTCAAGTACAAGAATTAAATTCCAAGTGTTGTGGCCAATTATGCCTGTATGTGTTATTTCAACTCAACAAAAATAAAAAATTTTATCATATTATTTTTAATCTAATATAAATGACTTATGTTGGTAAAGATGGTTCTATCTTTGGTGTATCTCAAGAAATGGATATTGATTTATCAAATTATTACACAAAGGCACAGGCTGAACGACATAAATATAATATAACCAAAAATATTAACATGAAAAATGCTTGTAAATTAAAAAATTATCCAAGCCCGACTGACGCGAATGACTTGGTGAGATTAAGCGATTTATCACAATATATATCCTGAAATAAAACGGCCGTGTATTCCAAAGATACAGAAGTGTTGATATTATCTCCAGGTCATACAGAATTCACAGTTCGAATTAAAATAAATCTTTATAAAGAAGGGCGTATCGTTTGTATGAGAATAGAACAATGGGGGTATGATATGAATGATTTAGGGTATAATTGGCCATTTAAAATTAACCTCGAAGACCTGGAACAATTAAATCAGTCTCGTAAGGAAGAATATTATCCACTTGGTATCGAGAATGAGTTTTGTGGGGCCACGATTCGTAAACAACAAATAAAAGAATTTAATAAGGGTAAATATAATAATGGTTTTGCCCTTGTTTATATCATGTAAACAGAAAAAACAGGATTATATATGATAAGTAAGGAAATACAAAATGATTTAACTCTGGGAAGATGGGGAGGTGTTTCGTGAAATAATATTATTCTAACATATATTTCTAATACATAAATGACAGCAAGAAGGCTTCAAGAAAATTATCATTTCTGTGTCCAAGCATACCTTCAAGAAAAGGGTATTCGGTATTTTAATAAATATGTTCTACAACATAAGAATGAGGTATTTTCAATAAAAGATTGGCATTATGCTGATGTTGATAAACTGACAACTTTAGATTTAATTAGAATGTTAAATAATGAAAAAATTATAAAGTTAAGAAAATGTAAGGCTCTTTTAGAAATTCAAAAGAAAATTTATTGGTTTCCTGTTGAAAAAAAATTATTTTGGATGCAGGAATAACAAGAAATCCTGATGAATATATGTATGATATTCTATGGGGTGTAAGCGATTCAAGGATAATAAGGGATGAGGAAGGAGTTGAAGAATAGAGGGAAGAGGAGGAAAAGGAGAAGAGAGAGAAGGAGGAGAGGGAGAAGTAAGAGAAGGAGGAAAAGGAGAAGAGAGAGAAGGAGGAGAGGGAGAAAAAAAGAGAAGGAGGAAAAAGAGAAGAGGGAAAAGGAGGAGAGGGAGAAGAGAGAGAAGGAGAGGGAGGAGAGAGAGAAGGAGAGGGAGGAAAGAGCGAGACAAAATAAATATCAAAATATGGAAACCAGTGAGATTAAAAAAAAGATTGGTGGTATTACAGAAAATAACTCAACCCATCGAGGAGGAAAACAAAGAATTGACAAGTCCATTTGAAATATTTTCTACAAGACTATTGACATCGACAAGATATTCATTTTAATTCAAGTTTTTCATTTTTATTTTTTTTCTTAAATAAATGGAGGAGAGAGTGAAGGCATTTCTAAGGATTCTTTATGTTTTAAAAATTAAGATTCAAATGTGCATGTTGGAAACTAAAAGGGTTTTTGCACTCTGCAGGAATTTTTCACATAAATAAATGAGTTATTGTCTCAAATGTAAAAATAAAACTAATACTAAAAATATTTCATATATTAAAAGTAAAAATAACAGGGTTATACAAAAAGGTATATGTTCAGTGTGTGGTTCAAAAAAAATCAATTTATCTCCAAACACAAACGAGGAGATATATAAAAGTTTTTATCAGGAAGTAAATTGACAACTACTGGAATACCAGGGGAATTACATCTTCCAGGGTATTCTTTCTGTGGTCCAGGCACAAACTTGGATAAAAGATTAGATGAGGCAGACAATCCTAAATCATGGAGTGAACCCATCAATAGAGTTGATGAATTGTGCATGAGACACGATATTGATTATGGGAATACCACAACGTTGGAAGAAAAGCATGAAGCCGATAGAGAAATGTTGTATAATTTGTCTCTGATACAAAATCCAACCTTGAGAGAAAAAGTTGATCGGTTCATTGTGAAGAAGATGATCAGTGCTAAATTGAAACTTGGACTTGGAAATTCAAAAAACTTATAGGCTTTAATGATGTCATTAAGACTGAAGAGCAATTAGCTGATGAATTACATAAACCAATATTCACAAAGTTTCAGAGAAGGAAAGTTTATTCCAAGGAAGTAGATTATATCTGGCTGCTGATTTGATTGAACTCAATAATGATAAGGGGTACAAGTATGCTTTAACCGTTATTGATTTGAGGAGTAGATACGCATGGGATGTACCATTAAAAAACAAAACAGGTAATACTCTTATGTTAGCCTTTCAACAGATATTTAATAAAAGTAAGAGAAAACCTAAAAAATTGTGGACTGATGAGGGTAGAGAGTTTTATAACAAGACATTTATTAATTTTCTAAAAAATAACAGTATTACATTATACAGTACCTTTAATGAAGGGAAGGCAGTTGTTGTTGAACGTTTTAATCGTACCTTAAAAGAGAGATTATATAAAAAATTCACACAACTCGGTTCACAACAATGGTCATCTTTTATTCAGGATATTGTGGATAAGTATAATGACACGGTTCACACGTCAACAAATATGAAACGATCAGAAACATTTACAAAATTAAAATATGAAAAAGAGATTAATGTCAGAAAACCTAAGTTCAAAGTTGGTGATA
>NC_140971.1:29974329-29989329 GCF_056783735.1 Eptatretus burgeri
TGGCTCCGACTCCTCATTCAGCACCTCGAGGGCCCCCAAGAGGATGTCTAAAGTCTCCGCAAAGATGACTGCATCATCTGCAAAATCAAGGTCCGAGATCTTGACATTGCCAAACGACGCACCGCAACTTGATCTCTCCGACATCCTCCCAAAAATCCAGTCCATACAAGTGCTGAAAAGTGTGGGGGCAAGTACACATCCCTGACGAACTCCAGTAACAACTGGAAATAAGTCAGAGGCGGTACCACCACACTTCACAGCACTCTCAGTACCAGAGTAGAGTTCAGACATCAGATCGATCAGTTTCGGTGGCACCCCACGAAGACCAAGAATCCTCCAGAGGACATCCCTATTCACTGAATCGAACGCTTTACAGAGATCAACATAGGCTGCAAGCAGCCCCTGCCGAAACTCTCGTCTGCGTTCAGTGAGGACACGAAGAGCAAGGATACGGTCAATCGTTGACCTCTTTGGTGTAAAGCCTGACTGCTCTGGACGCTGGTGCTCAAGCAGATGGTGGCGAACCCTATCAAGAATTATCCGAGCAAAGACCTTGCCCGGCACTGAGAGCAGCGTCACCCCTCGGTAGTTGTTGCAGTCTTGGCGATCACCCTTCCCTTTCCAGAGAGGGACAACAAGGCCCCTCTTCCAGTCAGTTGGGATGATGCCTGTGTTCCAGGCAGAGCACAAAACTGCATGCAACGACGCGAGTGCAGCATTTCCACCAGCCTTGAGAAGTTCAGCATGGATGCCACAGATCCCTGGAGCTTTGCCCCGTTTCAACTGGTTCACCGCAGCCCGTGTTTCCACAAGCGATGGTGGACCACAGTTGATTCGAGGGTCAGCAACAGGGATTGTAACACCCTTGACGTCCAACTCGACAGCTGGGGGATCAGCCTGGTACAACCGCTCAAAGTAACCGGCCCAGCGAGCCTTCACTTCAGACTCCTCTGTCAAGAGCCTACCACTCTCTGCTCGAACTGCAGTGCTCCGAGGGATGGGCTTGGATGAACGTAATGTGCGAATTACCCTGTAAGCGGGACGAGAATCACCTGTCCACAGGTGATGCTCTACCTCCTCACAGATTCCTCGCACATAGGCCTCCTTGTCCACCCTCAGTGCACGTACAGTTTTACGCCTCAGCTCCCTGAACAGCTCAGCTCTGCCATTCAGCCTGGCCCTGCGACTCTGGTCAATGGTATCCAGTGTCCCTTGAGAGACAAAATTCTTCTTTGCCCTGCGGTGAACTCCAAGGCATCCACCGGCAACATCAAGGACGGTGGTCTTGAAGGTGCTCCACAACTCTTCAGGACCCCCAAAGCACCCAGACCCCCCAAGTGTCCACTCAGCCTGTTCGCAAACTCCTCAGCTACTCTCTCATCCCTGAGCTTGGCAACATCCAGCCTAGGCTGGGATGGTACCATTCTCCAGGATTTAAGGTGCAGCTTTAGAGTTGCTACAACAAGCCTGTGGTCAGTATTGAGGAACTGAGCACTCCGGTAGACCCTGCAGTTCTGGATCATCCTCCAACGACCGTCAATGAGGACATGGTCAATCTCCTTTGCCACACCGCCAGCGTTGGAATACCAAGTCCAGCGATGAGCTTGCGGGCGCTGAAACCATGAACCAGCCACCCTAAGTCCATGACTTCTTGCAAAGTCAAGGAACTTAGTGCTATTCTGGTTCATAGTTCCTGACCCATGGGGACCAACACACACCTCATAACCATCCCTATCAGTTCCAGTCGATGCATTGAAATCCCCCAAGACTAGAAGTGTATCTCGTCTGGGGCACTGATCAACCACAGACTCGAGTGTGGCGTAGAATGCATCCTTCACGGTAAGATCACTCGCCTCAGTCGGAGCATAAATAGAGACCAGGGAAATGACACCTAAGGAGTGACGAATCCTTAATCTCATAATACGCTCGTTGACCGGTGTTACCTCAATTATCATTGGGGTCAGCTTATTGGACACAGCTACAGCAACTCCTTGGGTATGGTAACCATCAGAGCGACCAGACCAATAGTAGGTGTAACCACCCACCATTATCTCGCCGCAATCCGGTCTCCGAACCTCAGAGAGAGCTGCAATCCCGATGTCCAAACGCTTGAGCTCAGATGATAACAGAGACAGGTGATCATCCTCTCTTAGGGATAGGACATTCCAGGCACCCACCCGAAGGGACCGCCTCAGGTTAACCCAAGGAGACCGCCGTCTGGTGGACGACACCTCAGCACCACTCCGACACACTCTCCCGCAATCTGACCCAGGGATGTTACCCCGTGGTTTCCCTCCTATCAAAGATTGGGGGTCCCGAAGGCTTTGCCCCAATCCCATCATCCGGTGAGCTGCCCTGCGAAGGGAAGCTGCACAGGAGGTACTCCCACGGAGCGGGTTTTCAGATTTTTTTGCGTTTTTGCGTTTTGCGGAATGAAGCGTTTTACGGTGGCTGGAGTGCAAATCCTGCCACCAACCTCCAAATAAGAAGTAACCCAACTGCAGGAGGACGTCCGCAGACACAGTTGGGCACTAGATATGGATGGCCGTTGGCTCACAAGGAGCTCCTCCGCCCTTTGACAGGTTTTGTTTTTAATCCTGCTGGGTGTCCATATCCAAACACCCTCCTCACCAGAAAACCTGGTGGGGGAGACGGTTTAGTCGCCGACAACCCGACCATGGAACAGGTTAGTACAGGTTTACATGGTACCTGTAGCAGGTCACAGATCGAACCTGACCTGACAAAGGAACGAACCCCACCACGACCATGCCAATTGCCCACCCGCGCAGGATAGGGTTGCTTGCCAAATTCGATCTACCTAAGTACCTGCGCGGATGGTCGACCGGGCGATCGCACCACGCCACAGGCCGACTCCGGACACGAACCGCTTAAGCGGTCCGGTCCGTGCTGCGGTGTTATTGTCGGCCTTGACGGTTCCGATTAATTACTGGGATGTTGCACCCACTACGAACCCCTTACGTGATGCAAGATGGAGGGTCAATAAAAAGGAAAAGAGATGAAGCAGAGCGGGAACAGTCAACAAGCAAGCGTTATATTCACACACACACACACACACACACACACACACACACACACACACACACACACACACACACGTATATACAGCCATACAGTCAGAAATGCACATATGACAGTTAAAACAATAGAAGCAAATCCAGAGCTACAACCAACTATACACGTATACACGGCAACACTGAAAACAATACTACTTGAGCCAGACTGGCGCCACCCACAGACATATACACAAAAACCCCAAAGAAAAGAAAGAAAGAAGTTGTGACTTCCCTTTTATGGCTGGTGAGTCCCTCTCCCGCGCCCGTCAGCGTGGTCGCGCCTGTCCCCGACCTCTCTCGCGGCCGGCAAACCCTCTCCGGCACTCCCCATCCAGACGCGCAGGTCCACCTCACCACTGGCGCTCCCGCGTCTCCCGTCCGTGCCTTCGTGACAGGGCCGCTCGCCAAGCCGCGGGCGCAGGACCTCTTCCCGAAGACCAACTCTCCACAAAAACCAACCGAAGACCATCCAGACCACCAGCCAAGACGAAGAGGAAGACGCGGAAGAGGAAGCGGCGCAAGAGGAATAGGCTCAAGAGGAAGAGGCGCCCGAGGAGGAGGCGACAGAGGAAGAGGCTCAAGAGGAAGAGGCAACAGCGCGCCCGCCCCTGTCCGTCTTTTATAGCGCGGGGTTCCGCCCTTCGCCCTGCCCCATTCTCGGCTCCACCTTCCTTCGAGAGGGTTCCCGAAAAGGGCGTTCCCTCACGCTTTCCCTCCACCCCGCCCTGTGCGGGGGCCAGGGGAGTCAGTTTTTGGCTCTGGGCCAGAGAATTATTCCCCCAAAATGAGACCCCTCCTTCACAGGACCTCTGACCTTTGACCTGCATCGCCCCTCCTCCACTCCAAAGTGCGGGAAGTCAAACGGAAGAAACAGGCGGGGAAACCTGCGCATCCTCGCAGTTCCCTCCTTGGCGCCTTTGTTTGCCGTTCGGAAGCGGACATAGTGGCGAAGATGTAGTAGCGTAGATGGTGGAGGTGGTGTGGTTGCAGTGTGGTTGGCACTGTGATGAGGATGACGTGGTTGTTGAGATGCTATTTGTTTGAAATAAAAGATAGAACAGAAAAATGGCTAACTCAAAGCATCGCAGCCCGGATGGATCACATAAATTCCCTCTATACAACGGGTTTGGGCTAACTACACATGTACCAATGAAGATATCTCACCTGAGGGTCCTTTATGGTGTAATGCGAATTTCCACAGCCGTAACAATACATACATATGTGTATATATATATATATATATATATATATATATATATATATATATATATATATATATATATATATATATGTGTGTATAAATATTTTCGTCTTCTTCTTTTGGCTGCTCCTGTTAGGGCTCGCCATAGCGGATCATCCGTTATGATCCGCATAATGATTTGGCACAGGTTTTACGGCGGATGACCTTCCTGACGCAACCCTGGTCGCTTCTTACGACACTGGGATATGGTACACCTCTTCTAACCAGGGCATACACCGGGCCCAGTACAATGGTACTCACTTCGCCGACCCGTTCAGATAGATTTCCCCACTGTTGTTTTAAGGGGATTATTCATGTTAACCGGGCTGTGATCTTTGAGTTCGCTGTTGTTCTTTACTATCGTTATTTTGGACCAACCACGTCCACCACCAGCATCTTTCTCAACAACCGCTTTACAACAACCACCATCACCTCCAACATCACTCTCAACAACTGCTTCAGACCAACCACCTTCCACCACCACAACCACACATGCCTCTTACCAAACCACGCCATCCTCACCACTTCGCCAGCAACCGTCAACATCTCCACACCACAAACATCATCTCACCTTTGTCTCCGAAACGACGCCATCTTTGCGCCAGCCGCGGCGAGTCCGCATCGAGCGGCGTCGCTGCAGGCCGACGCGGGACGTTTGCTCGTCGGATCAAGCTTGGTGATCTCGCGCACGTCCGCTTTCCGCGCAGAGGTCAGAGGTCAGAGGCGATCGGATCGAGAGGCTTGGTGATCTCACGCACGTCCGCTTTCCGCGCAGAGGTCAGAGGTCGAGGATCGGAGGCCAAACCGCGTCTCACCAGCCCTATAAAAGGACCAGCAGAGCGCCAAGCTCGCGTTCGAGTTGGGTCGAGTCGAGTTGATCGGTCGGTCTGAGTCAGTCTGGAGAGGTCGGGCAGTCGGGAGGAAGCCAGAAGCCAAGGAGCTGCGTGGAAGTCTGGGCTCGTGGCAGAGTCGGGAGCTTGGAGCTTGCAGTCGGTGGAGAGTCCAGGCGTCGCGAAGGAGACACGAGCTGGAGGCGCAGCCTTGCCTGCTGCGTCGCACGGAACCGCGCGTTCGTGTGGAGAGAGCCGGAGAGAGCTCGCCAGCCAGCGACAGGCAGTCTGAAGTGATCAGGCTTCGGCGCAGTTCGAGCATCACTGAGGGACGGACGGGTTCTTACAGAGCATCAACTCTAAGAGAGCAAAGACCCGTTCGTTCCTCTCAAACGAGTTGCTGACTGAGACCGAATCACCCGGCCGCTTGGCAAGGCCCGAGCTCGACCGCGGCTACGCTAGCTGCCGTGGGGAAGGAGCATCGCGGGTCGCCCAAGCGCGTTCGTGTGGAGAGAGCTCGCCTGCCACACGGAAGGCCCGAGCTCCACCACGGCTACGCTAGCTGCTGTGGGGACGGGACGTCGCGGGTCGCCCAAGCCAGACACCACGACATTGCAGGTAACCTGCAACGGTCTCGTGGGACTCGTTCGGTCTGCCAAGTCCCACGCCATAAAGACACAAGAGGTCCAGTCTGACCCCATTGCCTTTAATGGGGTCTTTTTCCTGCTTTTCTTTCGAATGAATGTTGTGGTGCCGAGTGCCGTAAGTAAAACTGTGCAAGTTACTGTACATTAATAATTACTTTTAGACGGTTGTAGCGCTTTGTCTTGCCCACGTGCCGTGCCGTGCCGCATTCATTGCTTGTTCTGTATACGTGCATGTTGGTGTTTTTGAATGACTGCATGATTGTTCCTCCATACGTAGAGTAAATAAATGTGCTGGTTTAAATGTTAACCTGTTCGTCGCTACATGCCCCCATTGAAATGCCATCTTGTATTGCAGAATGTTCGTTGGCTTTTAAATAGCCGGTAAAGTGATCGGGTCCAACGGGACTGCGCGATATTACCCCGCTCGGTTATCCCAAAAGGAAGCGGGCTGCTTAAGCGGCTCATTTCCAAGCGGTCCCGTTGAGGTACAACCTCTCGGTAACCTTCCTGCGTGAATAATTAGGTAAATCGAAGATTTGACGATCGCACCCTGTAGCGCGGGTCGGGTACGGACAAGGTTGTGGTGGGATTGAAAACCCATCCGTGACTGGTTTCTGACGCCATTGCAGAAAGTCACGACTGGATTTGTCCGTTCGGTGGGCGAACCGGCTGCTATTGCTGAAACACGGTCTTTCGAATGTCGGGCGGGCGCGAATACTACAACGATATATATATATATATATATATATATATATATATATATATATATATATATATATATATATATATATATATATATATATATATATATATATATAATACACACATGCACACATGCACAATATACACTGTACATGTGTATCATTTCACTTTCAAGTAATAGCAAAAGTTTGTTGGTTTATAATATTATTTCTTGAATGCAATGTTCATAACCTGGAACTGGTCAACTTTGTAATAATTCATGTCGAATGACCACACTCTCTTCAAAGAGTAGAATACAATGAACAATTAGCTATTGCCATTGTCTAATAAACAGTCAAGACATGAATTCGGAATTTGGCAAGGATTCCGCAACACAACGGCCTCTCTTTTCGAAAGGCATCGTTGGATGTTTTCTCTCTTCCAGAGGATTTTAGCAGACATTACAGCTGGCTTCATGTCACCACTGAAGTGTGGCACACTGATTGATGCAATGCTTTGCTTGCAAAGTACGAGGATGAGAGTTTATCATCAAGTTGGGAATTGAACCCAAACTAGAGAGATGAAGCGTGAGTACACGACCTTCAATGCTACCTGGGCGATCCTATCAGCCTCACATTTCAGGTACGAATATCAAATCTGTAACCAGACATATAACCATTTCAATATTATTACTCATTGTCTTTTAATATCAGGCTATCGACTGATACCTTCCATTGAGAAGAAGAAATATAATATTCTTCCTCATTTTACAATCATGATGCAAACTCATATTGTAAATGGGTTTTTCTGTTTCTTACTTCCCTCCAACCTTTATCTCGTCGTGGTTTTTTTGTTTATTTGTTTTTATGTGGAGTCGAGGAACATGGAGGAGCTAGAAATGGTTGGGTGTTAATTGTGTTAATTTGACCATTGTCTCTTCATGTCTTCGTAAATTTGTGCCTCATGTGCTTGCCCTGCTTAAAGTGGCTTAACCTGCAAAGCTCTCCCATGAGTGCAAGTCATATTACTATCGAGGAAAATATATTTATTGATTCCTTGATCCAAGACATTTTCAGGACTCAAAATATTTTGTTTACTTTGTGTAACCCGTGAGCAAGACAACTTAAACTTCGATCAACCGTGAAATGCACAGTTGCTATTTCACCATGAGGACAATAAAGGTGTACTATTCACAATGGATTTTCCCAAATAAGAGTTTAGAAAGTGAAGTTTACTTCCTTGAGAAACAAGAGGAGGCTGACGTTTCAGGTATTACTTGTCCTTTTGCACCAACGTTCGGAATGTTAGCCTCACCTTGCAGTATATCTCACGGAGGCAAACGATTGCTATCTCAACTCTTAGTTTGGCAAAATCCATTGTTTGTTTTCTCCGCTGAAGTAGTCCATCATGAGTCTTTACCAAGGCTTTACTAAACGCCTTGTTGTCGTAAAAGTACGAGTTAATCAAAGGCAGCTTCAAAAGTGGCAAAAACAGATGTTAATGACAAAGGTTTAAGAAAATGTAACAAGTAATAGTGACAGGTCAAAATGTCGATGAATTTATGTAAATACTATGTAAACACATTTTTCATTTTGATGAAATAGTTGGAAGTCGTATATCTTTGGATACCTTGAAGTCAATGCTCAGGGTCTCAGGACATCTTGGGAAAGGAGACAAATTCATGCAGTTGCTCAAATAAATGACTTACCTGATGCTCTTGAAAACCTTCTCTTCAATTTTGCAGACTGCTCTACATTGTATTGACGAGTACCCCATCCCACTGCGAGACAGACTGCAGCTGCATCACTCTCTTCCAATATGGAATTGATTAGGGGCTTGTCTGATAAGTGGAACATGCCCTTTAATCCTGGAACATCTCATTGTCTCACCCTGTGGCTCTAGAAGCATTGTCAAGCAAACCCATCTATTTATTCCACTGGAAGAGGTTCCATCTCTTGAATTTTTAGACCTCACCATCAGATATTACCAGTCCTGGGCAAGCCACTTAGCAAAGCTAGCCTCCAAAGCTAGCCGAAGCTAGCTATCTTCCATCGATCCTTGACTTTCTTTGGAAAATCAGAGCTATACATTCTACAAGGCTCAATCTGTAGGACAATGGATATTTTATAGACAAAGGTGGCGACTCATGCCGATCATCAGGCCAGGTCAGGTATGGGAGCATGCGCCAGAGCAGTGTGTCGCTGCGTCCACTTTCTGCCGGTACTCCAGGGACCTCCATCTGGCCATCCCCCAGGCAGATGCCTGGCCCATCCCCATTTCCTTGAGATGCCGATCAACCTGCTGCAATGACTAGGCACGTAGTCGGCCCATTGGCCTCCTCCACTCACGAGACTCCCTCACTGAGAGAATCTGGTGAGCAGCATCAGCGTCAGGAAAATGAGCCACATGTCCATACAGCCACAGCTGATGCTCACAGACGATGCAGGTAACAAATCTCATTTGAGCCTCTCTCAGCAACCGCTCGTTGGACACAAAGTCCGACCAGCGATAGCCAAGGATTTTCCGAAGAGACCTGGTACCAAAGGAATTAAGTCTTCGTCTCAGATCCCGAGTCAGAGTCCAAGTCTCACATCCATAGAACAAGACTGGAAGCACCGAGGACCTGAAGACTCGGACTTTCGTCCTCCCGCACAGGAACCGGAATCGCCACACCCCATGATCCAGTGAATCCATGACTCCCCAGGCCAGACCCAGACGTTTGTTGACCTCTGACTCACAGCCAGCAGAGATATGAGTGTCACTGCTGAGGTAAGTGAATCTCTCTGTGACCTCAACATCCTCACCACAAACAGGCACAGACAGGACAGCAGCATCCAAGATGTCATTGAAAGCCTGGATCTTAGTTTTGACTCAGGAAACCCATAAACCCAGTGGTTCTGACTCCTCATTCAGCACCCCGAGGACCACCAAAAGGATATCTAAAGTCTCCGCAAAGATGACTGCATCATCTGCCAAATCAAAGTCAGAGATCTTGACACTCCCAAATGATGCACCGCAACTTGATCTCTCAGACATCCTCCCCAGAATCCAGTCCATACATGTGCTGAAAAGTGTGGGGGCCAGAACACACCCCTGTTGAATTCCAGTCACAACTATAAATAAGTCAGAGATGGTACCACCACATCTCACAGCACTCTCATTACCAGAGTAGAGTTCAGACATCAGATCGATCAGTTTTGGTGGCACCCCACGAAGACAAAGAATCCTCCAGAGGGCATCCCTATTCACTGAATCAAATGCTTTACCGCGATCAACAAAGGCTGCAAGCAGTTGTCTGTGTTCGGTGAGGACCCGAAGAGCAAGGATACGGTCAATCATTGACCTCTTTGGTGTAAAGTCTAATTGCTGTGGATGCTGGTGCTCGAGCAGATGGTCGCAAACCTTGTCAAGAATTATCTGAGCAAAAACCTTGCCCGGCACTGAGAGCAGCATCACCCCTCGGTAGTTGTTGCAGTCCTGGCAATTACCCTTCCCTTTCCAGAGAGGGGCAAAAAGTCCCCTCTTCCAGTCAGTTGGGATGATGCCTGTGTTCCAGGCAGAGCACAGAACTGTGTGAAACGACACGAGTGCAGCATTTCCATCAGCCTTGAGAAGTTCAGCATGGATGCCACAGATCCCTGCAGCTTTGCCCCATTTCAACAGGATCACTGCAGTCTGTGTTTACACAAACAAAGATGGACCACAGTTGATTGGAGGGTCAGCAACAGTGATTATAACACCCCTGACATCCAACTCGACATCTGGTGGATCAGCTTGGTTTAACTGCTCAAAGTAACCGGCCTAGCGGGCCTTCACTTCGGACTCCTCTGTCAAGAGCCCACCACCCTCTGTTCTAACTGCAGTACACCGAGGGATGGGCTTGGATGAACACAATGTGTGAATTTCCCTGTAAGCAGGATGAGAATCACTTGACCACTGGTGATGCTCTCCCCTCACAGATTCCTCGCACATAGGCCTCCTTGTCCACCTTTATAGCACGTACAGTTTTATGTCTCAGCTCCCTGAACAGTTCAGCTCTGCCATTCAGCCTGGCTCTGCCTATCATGTCATCCTGTCTCCTGGATTCTCCTGGTTGCCCATCATGTCTCCTGGATTCTGTGGAATCCAAAGCTCTCAACATTATTGGAATCTCCCAGGATGGGGCAGAAGCAAGGGGACTGCTGCTTTTCCATCACAGGCTGGTTGGTGGTCTCTTTTGTGTTTTTTTTTTACATTAACTCTTCTCCAATATTGCTCCCTCTGCTCTATCAGTACCCCGACCCTCCCCTTAAACTACTTAATGTACACATTCTTTCATTAACCATCTCCTAATTACTTTTATGAAATACAGGCTGACTGCACACCTCAAAACGTTTGTGATTTGCTTTTGCGGTCGATGGTCCCACCTTCCAGAGGCTGTTCTTTCCCACTCTTCCCTCCAGGGATTCAAGAAGGTAGTGCACAGCCACCTCATGGCATTCCTCATCCTGACCCATAATCTGTATTATCTCCATTATCCTTTTATAATCCAACTGCCTTACTTGCTGATATCAGTGTACCTCCTGACCTCTCTCTCTCTCTCTCTCTCTCTCTCTCTCTTGCTCTCTTGCTCTCTCGCTCTCTCGCTCTCTCTCGCTCTCTCTCGCTCTCTCTCGCTCTCTCGCTCTCTCGCTCTCTCGCTCTCTCGCTCTCTCGCTCTCTCGCTCTCTCGCTCTCTCGCTCTCTCGCTCTCTCTCTCTCTCTTCCTTTTCCTGTTTGTTTATTCCTTTGGCATTTGAACCCAATTGTTGGCCGGCTACCCAACTGCCAATTTATCCTTGCTATCCTATGAGCATCACTCTTCGACAGAAAAAGAATGAAAAAAAGACTTCCTTCATTCTGTCTCATTTCATGTGTGTTCAAAGGCCCTGTGTCAGGTTTTCCTGAAGTCAGTGAAATATGGAGAAATTTCGTGATACAGTATTTATTTAATGGGAAGTCAATTAAAACCATGTCGAGACGTGTTGCTTAAACAATGACCTGCCTGTCACATCCAAGGTCATATGTAAAAGTTGCAGAAGTGAAGTGAACAAACCTTCAATGGGCGCTACCACCGATGAGCCCAAACATTCACAGGACTGAACAAATTACATTTTTTGATTATGAAAGGTCAAAATGTACTGCAATGCAGTTCAATGCTCTAATTGAATGAACTGTTAGAAGTGTAACATTTTCAATTCAATTTTACACTTTTTATAGTTTTAAAATAAAATGGATCATCATGACAATGGCAAAAAATAACGCATGATATCAACAGCCTTCGTATTATTAACTCATCTCTTTCGAATTGCATTTAGAGCTACTGAAAAGATTTACTAATACTCAATTTTTGAACTTTGTTTCACTTAGAAAATATTCAAAACAAGTGAAAGAAGATGGACAATGCATTCAATCCACAGCCAACTCTCACTTTGACTGTGCACCCTGATTTAAAACGACTCATTTTAGCATATAGTCCGAGTTGTGCACTCGGGGTTGGGGTTACGGATTGCATTTCCGTGAAAATCTCACATTTCATATTATGCTGCTGAATCTCAAGCCTTTACTCAGTGTTCTATTTTGCTGTTCATCATTTTCACATCACTGGTTGTTTGCTGCCACCACAAAAGGCTGAGTCACTAGGTTCAGTTTAGCAGAGAACTCAATTATTCCCGAAGATCATTCTCATCATCAGAGCCTTTCTGTGGATTCTGAGCAAGCATCATGCACTTTTTCAATTATCGTGACAAGAATGGGCCTCATAAGAAACATTGTATAACAATTCTCTGATGGTTTGTGATGTCTCACTAATTAGGAGCCAACTCAACCAAATCAAATAGGGAATTTGTGGTAATGTGACATGTCATAATGCCACATCTCTCTTGTGGGTGGCCACAGGGCCTTGCCTCAATGAAAATTTATTCATACATGTAAAGTTGACCAACAATAGCAAGTGCCATTCGGACAGCATTACAATCTCGTGTCGGTGATAAAAAAAAGTATCATTTCGTTGTACTCTGAATGAAAATACAGTTCTGTGGTCTATTGACTTGAAAGGTCATCCTAAACTCAAGGAAGCCCATTGCTTGACATTTCTCCATAGTAGGCATGAACATTTATAGCTACCTTGATGATCTCAGACACAAGCAACCCAGCATGTACCCAATTATATCAATGCAATATGAGTACGAAGAACGGAGTTTCGCACGGGATGAGAGATTGCGATGTCGATTGCATATTACTCTCAAATTAAATTGTTTGCTTTTGCTCTCATTCTTAGCATTTGCTGTCTGGTCCCATGACCTGGTGTCATGGAGAGAAGTGTTCAGGAGGAAAGCTTCTGTTGAGCCACCTGTTGCACATTGCTTTTTAAGCCAGACTAACACATAAATCATAAGGCCAGCATATTAATCAACCTGTCAGAAGCAGCCCCAAAGGTTGTGGGCTGGGGCGAGGGGTCAGCTACAGACAGTGAGGGGTCAGGCAGAGCTGCATTCCTTCCAGTTTGCCTGCCACGCCTGTGGAATGCTCCAGAAGCAAGTTTGGGCAGATTCAAGGCGCTGCCAGCAACTCTTAGAACAATAGCCATGGCCCCTCATGGTCTTCGGGAACGACATGTGGCTCGGTTACTGCCACCAGGAGTGAGGAATGGAACCACATATTTGCACGAACCTTCACCCCATGCAGCAGAGCATACCATCAGCACGGAGCGTGCGGGTGGATTGAGGGACGTCGATCGCTCTTTGGCTGACAGGAACTCGGGAGGTAGAGAAAGACATTGCCGTCACGCTGCATGGACAATATTTGTAAAGCATCGATGATATTTGTAAAACATTTTATCGTACCGGTTATGGCAGTATTAAATTAGAATGGAAACAATTACAAAAGCACCCAGAATTTCCTTGGCATGATTTAGCGAATTTTCTTGAACTCTCAGGGGCATTTTCAATCAAAAACCCATTATTACAGCATCATACTGATAGAATCACAATGTGAATCATCATAAATTCCTTCGCGTCCAGTGGAGTATGGATTGAGCAAAGCCACTGAAAATATCATTCACACAAAATACTGGTCTAATTTACACGTTTGATATACTTCTACTTACAGCCTGCGTTATGTCCATTTCAACTGCACAGAGGAATACATCTGGGACCAGATAGCTCAGAGGTTAGCATGCAAACCTCAATAGCTGTCCTTGGTGTTCCTTAGCCGCCGACACTTGGCCTTCGATGGAAGGTCGACGAAACCAGCCAGATTATGAGAGATCAGGCATATTTGAGCTAATATGTCATGAATCAGTGCACAACAAGTAAATTTGTTTTTCATGGAAAAAGAAACATTGATCAGTTGTAAATATTTGCATGTTAATTTCATTTATGAAAGAAAAATCATATCACCTTTGCCAACTGAAATCAATTGCACCGATCTTTGCTTTTTCTGCCTCCAGGAATGTTTGCTGTGCTTTTGCTGAGGAATGTCGAAGTTGCTTCTTAGGCGAGCAAACGTCTGAATGCCCAACTTCAAGAAAGTAAATACAGAGCATTTTTTTTAACAAGTTTTTTTTTTCCCAATCGGTTCCTTGTAACACTGAAAGGGATTAATTATTACATCGTAATTTGTCAAACATTTAACTTGCTGATTAAATTTCATTTGAGCTTACTTTTATCCATTTGTGGAGGTAAGAAGACAGAGCATTTAATAATATAGAGCCGCATTGGGGTATATATATATATATATATATATATATATATATATATATATATATATATATATATATATATATATATATATATATATATATATATATATATATATATATACATGAATGTACTACAGTAGATCTGAGAACCAGTGCAGAATCACTCACTGACTGATTATCTGAAACACAGCACCATCACAACAGCTTTTAATTTTTTTTTGAAGAACATTATATCTACACCATTTTTTCACACCTGCCCGGTGCAGGAATTTACTCTTGTTTATTAAATTTTGGTATGAGGTTTATCTCGTATCTCATTCAAGGTTTTCATCAATGATCTCTCTCACTCTCTGGAAAATCCTCTTTATCTCTTTGCTGATGACTCCACCCTCTGCCGTACCATCTGTCACCCCTCAGACCGGCAAGCAGCAGCTTCTTCGCTCTCTGCAGATCTGGATAAAATCAAAAACTGGTCCAACACGTGGAACATGTCTTTAAATCCGGACAAATCTCACACTCTCACTCTGTCTCTTCGAAAGGACCGTTTAGAAACCCCCCCCATCCACTTTCTCAACAATCCTCTGGAAGAAGTCCTTTCTTTCAAGCTTCTGGGTCTCACTATCTGCCATGACCTTTCCTGGGGAAAACACATTTCAAACCTCCAAAGCCAGTCGCCGACTGAGAATCTCCGTCGTGCAAAGTCCTTCTTCGGCCCACCTGAGCTCCTGACCACTTACAAAGCTTTAGCCCACAGCCTGATGGAGTACTGCTCTCCCCTGGGCTGGTGCTCCTGCCTCCCACCTTTCTC
>NC_140971.1:29991829-30016829 GCF_056783735.1 Eptatretus burgeri
AAAAACGGATCAAAAACGACACACGCCCACTTTTTGCGAGGTGAGCACTTTTGGTGAGCGAGGGGCGATTTGGCCCCGCCTCCAGAACGATCGATATATGCAAATTTGTGGATCAAAAAGCCTTCACGCCCACTTTTTCTCGGGCCAATGGGGAGCGAGGTGAAAGGTCGAAGGGAGGGGGTCAAAGGCGAAGCTACGGGGGGATAAAAGGACGGTGTTCGTCAGTCAGAGCAGTGTGGAAGTCTGGATCCCGAAGCCTGCAGTAGCTGGAGAAGCTGAAGAGAGTCGAACGAGGAGAGCCCAAAGAAGAGTCCAGGGTGGAGAGTCCAGAGGCGGAGAGGCGGCAGCGGCGAAGGCAGACGAGGGGGTGCTCGCGTCGGTGCCAGGAGCTGCACACCCGAGGGAGGCCGGCAGCGCGACCTGGCCGAGGTGGAGACGCACACCAGGGATAATAAAGTTCCTCTATACCCCGAGCATCAGCAACCCCCCTCCTGTTTCCCCCCGCGCTGAGATAGTGCGACCAAGGGGGCCCCGTTCCCACCCCCTACCAGACACCGTCCACGAGGCCCGCGGGTTGCGGCGCCATCGCCGCTCCGCGTCTCATCACCAGACGGGTAGGCGCGACCCGGTCTCGGCCTCAGGCCCGCCTCATTCTTGAGGGTATTTCTTTTCCTTGGTTTTGGGTATGTGTTGTCGGCGCCGTCTGTGAAGTAGAATTGTATAAGTGTTGCCGTGTGCTCGGTAGTCGGTATTAGCTCTGCATTGTTTTCGCTTTTATATTTGCTTTTTGTGTAAATGGAATTGTGTTTTTTCTGTGTGCATTTGGTGGAATTGTATTTGTGTGCTTCCCGTGTGCCGCGAATAAATGTGCTTTATTGTTGAACTGTTCTCCCGCTTCGCTTCGTCTTTTCCCCCATTGAACCCTCATCTTGCTTCACGTAAAGGGTTGGTAGTGGGCTGAATACGCCCGATAATTAATCGAACCGTCGAGGTCGACGATAACACCGCTCGGTTATTCTGATAAGTACGGAACGGGTCGCTTAAGTGGCCCGTGTCCAAAGTCGACCTGCGGCGAGGTGCGATCGCCCGGTCTACCCTCCGCGTGGGTACTTAGGTAGGTCGAATTCGGCGAGCAACCCTATCCCACGCGGGGGCTGATTGGCTCGATCGCGGTGAGACCGAAAGGTCCACCCGTGACTGGTTCCCGGCGTTAGTCCGAGAGGGTCACGACTGGATTGTCCGTCCGGTGGGCGACGTGCCGCGATTCGAGTTACGTGGCCGTCAGCACGCCGGCGGGCGCGAATACCGCAACACTGGTGTCAGGTCGTGCGATACAAATTCATCGCCCTCCTCGCGGCACTGGTATCGGAGAACAGGAAAACAGGCTCTCCTGTCTCCGGCTAAATTCACGGGAATCGGTCCAGGGGTGAGAGAAGCGACCCCCGATTCCCTCCAAATTACGAGCGAGCAAATTAACCCTTCACGAGAAGCAAGATGGCGTCTCAAGGCGAGCGGGAGCCGGGGGTATTAGAAATGGATGTAGAATGTGCAGAATCCATGGCTCAGGATGAAATCCCCGTGCAGGAAATGTTGGTTGTACAGGAAAACGAACTCGTCCAACTGAACCCAGAGCCCGAAATGGGTGCGGCAGCGGCCGCGGTGTATGACACCTCCCCTCCCCCTCTCCACCAAGACCCTTCCCCAACCCCTGCCGAAACGGCTCACTTGAGTGCATCCGACATGGCCCAGCTATTCACCATGCTGGCACAAATGAATGCGGCAATGACAAATGAAATGAAAAACGAAATGAAAGGCATGAACAAACAAATGAACGAAAAGATGGATACAAATACAAATGAAATGAAAAACGAAATGAACAAGCAAATAAACGGAATGGAAACAAACATGAAGGAGGAAATGAAAAAGTTCCGGGGTGAGACGCAGAACATGGGCCGAAGCCTGCAGGCGGGCATGAAGGCCGTGACAAAGGAAATAATAATGGTGGAGACAAGGGAGGTAAAGGGTGAAGAGTTGGCAGAGACACGGGAGATAGAAAAAATAGAGGAAAGACTACACGAGGAAGACGGGGTAAGTGACGCACACACACACACAGAGGTAGTGGAGGATAATGGGGGTGAGCTGGCGGACTGGGTTGAGACCCGGTGCGAGCACCTGGATGGCCTCCTCCAGGAACGAGGGGAGGGAGTATGCCCCCTTGAGGTGAGTCACGACCAGGTGAGTTCGGTCGTGCTTTGCGAGGTTGAGGGGACGAGTGCTGTGAACGGGTGCACGGAGAGCTTGGGGGGTATAGAGGCCCCGGAGACCCTTGTAGGGACACGAATCCCCAGTGTGGTTGTCCCTGTGTGTGTGGTGCAAGGTGTGAGTGCGTCCCCGTGTGTGGAAGCGACCCCGTGTGTGAGTGGTGTGGTGGCGATTGTGCCGGAGTGCGTGCTTCCCAGCACGCCGTGTGTGGATGAGGCACCGTGTGTGAGTGTCGCCATGTGTGTGAGTGAGGCCGTGTGTGTGAGTGAAACGGCCAGTATGAGTGAGGCACCACGTGTGAGTGGTGTGGTGGCGATGGTGCCAGGGTACGTGCTTCCCAGCACGCCGTGTGTGGATGAGGCACGGAGTGTGAGTGAGGCACCGCGGGTTAGTGCCCCCGCGTGTGTGGGTGAGGCACCGTGTGTGGAAGAGACCGCGTGTGTGAGTGTCGCCGTGTGTATGAGTGAGGTACCGCGGGTGAGTGCCCCCGCGTGTGTGGATGAGGCACGGTGTGCGAGTGAGGCACGCGTGAGTGAACGGCCGTGTGCAAGGTCGCTGTGTGCAAGGGAGACCGTGTGTGTGAGAGAGCGGTATGTGAGGGAGATGTCGGTCGGCATGCGGGAGCACGCAGCCGCGTCTCCCGGTGTGAATGTGATGGAGTGGACTGTGTGCGTCGTAACACGCAGGTGTGCGTGGGTTGAATGGAGGCGACGACGGCGACATGACAGGAAAGAAAGCCGTGTAGCGGCTGTAGCTGTTTCGGGGACCGTGCCGGGTTCACCCAGCAGTGAGCACGAGGTTCGTGCTGTGCAACGCACGAGACCACCACGTGCTCGCTTGCGAGAGTGAAGTCCCGGTCCGGAAACGCCAGCGGTGGATTTGCCGATCCCGCGGACGGACAAAGTTTAGGCAGGATTTCGGATTTGGACCGGATGGGTTCTCCACGCGATCGTGTGTGTTAAGCTCCAACGGGCAAAGCACATGTGTTCGCGTGGGGAACCCCTCGAGACGTGGGGCTTGTGTTTTTTTCTGCGCACGGTGACGTCATGGCTGCACGTGGGGTTGGAATCCGGCAGGAGGGGTATCCCGGCCGGATGGTACCGTCCAAGGAGGGACGAGGTACACGTGCAGCTGCATGACGTCACGGGCAGGTGCAAAGTGCGCGAGCTCTGAGTTGCCGCGCAGGTGCTGCGCATGTAAAGAAAAAAAAAAAAAAAAGCAAGCCTCACTTTCGGGTGTACAGGATTCCTGGGCAAGGGGTGAAAGACCCCCTTACCCTGGGCACAGGATGGAAACTAGTTAGGGGGAAGGGTTAGCTTAGTTAGACAGACTTCATGGGGCAGGGGTAAGTCCTCATGGAGTCCGTGGAATGGATTAGTTAGAGGGATTGTAGCCAGATTTAGGTTGGGAAATAAAATGATTTATTTTGGAGACAGAGACAGACTTTGGATGTGTAGTGGGGACGTAGTTTAGCTACGTAGGTTAAATGGAACGTGCTGTAGTTTAAGGGATGACGTGGGAGCACGAGTTAGTTAGGGGATGTAGTTAGAAGGATGGCAGAGTTCAGTGGTGTGTGTGTTGAAGAGTTGGTGAGTGAAGTGGAAGCATGTGCTTGGTGAGTGAGTGAGGCCAGCGGGTCTGTGTGTGTGGAGCGAATGGGGAATGCATGGTGCGATGAGTGATTGGGGGGAGGAGTGACTCCCGCCCAAGGGACCCCGGGGTCAGTGTAGAGTGAGTTAGCTGGGTTAGTTAAATTGAAATATGGAGGTCGTTTTGTTGTTGGTGGGAAAGTAGGCTCGAGACCCGTTTGGAGGGGTGCAGGAGCCCTGTTGACGGGTTGGGAGCGTGGCTGCGAAAGGTGAGTATCGCTGAGTGGGTACCCCGGGCACCAGGCTAGTCGGCCGCGGTAGGCCATGGGCCCATGGGGGGCCGGGATAGAGTAGTGGGCACGGGTGCGCCTGCTTGGTGCGGGGCCCGGGCGCCATTAGCCGCGTGGGCAGTGTTGTGGGCACGGGTGACCCTCGGAAAGGGGCCCGGGAGGCCGGCCTGCCACGTGTGCGTTTCAGGGGAGGTGCCATGGGGGGCACTCCCCGGTGTTAGGGAGCTGGTAGGCTCGGAGGCAGTGTAGTGCCCGGGGGTGCCATAGCGGGAGAATCGGCAGAGGGTCGTGCCTGCCAAAGGGAGCCACGTGTCCCAGCCAGGAGACCGTGTGAGGGCACGGAGAGAAAATTGGGGGGCGAGGCCCGAAATTGTGAGGACACCAACACAGGCGACGGGAATCTGGGTTGTTAGAACCAATAGTTTAAGCGAGAGGCGCTTGTTGAAAGCCTCGGGGTAGTTTAACTGTTAAATGGATAGGGTAGATTAGGAGATGTACCCCTCCGCACCATCCATCCCCTCGCTCTCGTTGTGGGCCGCTGGACCCACTTTGGGTTAGATCGCCGAACTCTGGGGAGGCCATTCTGAGGCTTCGTTGGGCCTCGGCACAGGACGTTAGCTCTCCCTTATTCCCCTCCGGGAAGGGAACGTAGGGGTTGGGAGTAGGCTAGGTGACAGGATAGGTTAGCCGAACAAAGACGATAAAGGGGGTTAGGGGACGATTTATAGTGGGGAAGTAAAAATAAAAACAACAAAAAAATAAGTTGGGGCTAAATTGGGGTTTGACAAATTAAGGGAGTGGGTATGTACAGTGACAGGCAAAGGCGATAGGTGGGAGGGAGACAGGTAGGTAGGTCCGAGCCCGCCTTCCAAGTGGCCAGCACCACCGCACTCCCTCCACCAACCTCCACTGAACGGCAAAGGCTAGCCAACTCCATCGGCTGGCCGTGTTTTTCTTCGAGGCGGAGGCCGGCCAACTTCATCGGCAGCTGTTGTTTTGCTGCAAGGCCTGTGCCATCGGCTGGCCGTGTTTTGCTTCAAGGCCTGTGCCGGCCACTTCATCTGCAGCTGTGGTACTTCAAGGCCTGTGCCGGCCAGTTCATCTGCCCGCTATGTTTGCCTGCAGCGGCCTTCTTCTGCGGGCTGTTTGCCTGCCACCTTTGCCATGCCATGCCCACTGCCCATGTTCACCAGCCCCGTTCAATTTTTGCTTTGCCCCCCCCCCCTGTTCATTTCCATGTGCGCCAGGATCCGCAAGGCAACAGTTTGCAAGCTGCAAGAACTGCCCTGTTGGCAGCTACAACACGGGCCTGCAGTGGCGGCCCGTGCACCGTGTTTGTGTCCATGCATCCATTCGTTGTGCTCATTGCGTGTGCCACTTGAGCTGGCACGGAGACTGCGTTTGTGCAGCCCATGCACCGTTGTGGTTCACTGCATTCAGTTCAAACCGTTCATGCATCCATTCGTTGTGCTCATTGCGTGTGCCACTTGAGCTGGCACGGAGACTGCGTTTGTGCAGCCCAAGCACCGTTGTGGTTCACTGAGTTCAGTTCAAAAGGGAAGGCCTTGGACTGCGTGTGAGCAGCCAGCCACGTTCCCTGTCACCTGCATTGTTTTGAGCCAGAGACTGCATGCGGGCAGCCTGGCTCCCTGCTAACTGCTTTCTTTTGCAGAGTTCATTGATCCTGGGCCATGGTTTAGTGTAAAATTTGTAAGTTAAGGTTAAGATGTACTGTACATATGAGTGCGCCCCCGGCATGTATGTCTTAGCGCCGGCAATTTTATTTAAGTCGTCCGTGTGAGTGAGTTTGTTTAGATAGTTACGCAGCCCTCAGGTTATTTATTTTGGGGACACGAATACCATGAATGTCGCACTCAGGGATCCGTAGGTAAAATGTACTAGGGGAAAACTACACATGATGGCACACGAAAATTTGACGACTCGGGACGAGTCTGTAAAAAGGGAAGGGGGTAGTGTTGTGGTTACCAAATTCGCAAACCACCATTCAGGTCCCTTAGGTGAGGTATCTCGGTAAGTGCATGTGTAGTTAGGCCCAAACCCGTTGTCTAGTGGGAATACATGTCATTTATGCGAGCTGCGACTCTTCAGGATAGCCGTTTTTCTTTTACTATCTTTATTTTGGACCACCCGCAATGATTACCACCACAACCACAACATCAACCACCAACCACAACGCCGCTTCACCACAACCGCCACGACCTTCACGTCACACCTCGCAACCGTAGCATCGCCACCGTTCTTGCCCCGCTGTGGGTACCGGTGTTGGACTCGTGCAGGGCGCACGTTGAACAGCGTGTACAAAATCACGGATTTTGTGCTTCAAAACGGATCAAAAACGACACACGCCCACTTTTTGCCGTCCAATCGGTGAGCGAGGGGCGATTTGGCCCCGCCTCCAGAACGATCGATATATGCAAATTTGTGGATCAAAAGCCTTCACGCCCACTTTTCTCGGGCCAATGGGGAGCGAGGTGAAAGGTCGAAGGGAGGGGGTCAAAGGCGAAGCTACGGGGGGATAAAAGGACCGTGTTCGTCAGTCAGAGCAGTGTGGAAGTCTGGAGCCCGAAGCCTGCAGTAGCTGGAGAAGCTGAAGAGAGTCGAACGAGGAGAGCCCAAAGAAGAGTCCAGGGTGGAGAGTCCAGAGGCGGAGAGGCGGCAGCGGCGAAGGCAGACGAGGGGGTGCTCGCGTCGGTGCCAGGAGCTGCACGCCCGAGGAGGCCGGCAGCGCGACCCTGGCCGAGGTGGAGACGCACACCAGGGATAATAAAGTTCCTCTATACCCCGAGCATCAGCAACCCCCCTCCTGTTTCCCCCCGCGCTGAGATAGTGCGACCAAGGGGGCCCCGTTCCCACCCCCTACCAGACACTGTCCACGAGGCCCGCGGGTTGCGGCGCCATCGCCGCTCCGCGTCTCATCACCAGACGGGTAGGCGCGACCCGGTCTCGGCCTCAGGCCCGCCTCATTCTTGAGGGTATTTCTTTTCCTTGGTTTTGGGTATGTGTTGTCGGCGCCGTCTGTGAAGTAGAATTGTATAAGTGTTGCCGTGTGCTCGGTAGTCGGTATTAGCTCTGCATTGTTTTCGCTTTTATATTTGCTTTTTGTGTAAATGGAATTGTGTTTTCTTTTTTTTGTGTGCATTTGGTGGAATTGTATTTGTGTGCTTCCCGTGTGCCGCGAATAAATGTGCTTTATTGTTGAACTGTTCTCCCGCTTCGCTACGTCTTTTCCCCCATTGAACCCTCATCTTGCTTCACGTAAAGGGTTGGTAGTGGGCTGAATACGCCCGATAATTAATCGAACCGTCGAGGTCGACGATAACACCGCTCGGTTATTCTGATAAGTACGGAACGGGTCCCTTATGTGGCCCGTGTCCAAAGTCGACCTGCGGCGAGGTGCGATCGCCCGGTCTACCCTCCGCGTGGGTACTTAGGTAGTTCGAATTTGGCGAGCAACCCTATCCCACGCGGGGGCTGATTGGCTCGATCGCGGTGAGACCGAAAGGTCCACCCGTGACTGGTTCCCGGCGTTAGTCCGAGAGGGTCACGACTGGATTGTCCGTCCGGTGGGCGACGTGCCGCGATTCGCGTTACGTGGCCGTCAGCACGCCGGCGGGCGCGAATACCGCAACAATATCATTTTTATCCATTGATTATCATTCAGGTTTTCCCCTTCGATTGTCCCACAGTCGCTCCACTTCGATGACATGACCACGTAGTTTAGTGACTACACAACGTGTACCATTCGTGAGTTCTGGAGGATCCATAGAGCGCATAAAAATTACAGGGCACCCTACTTTAAAGTGATCCAAAAGGTCGGATCAGTTTCGTGTACATATTCATATCTTGTAGATTTTAGCTGATTCTGAAACTGTAACAGCATGTCGATTGGATGGTTCTGTGATTTTCTATGGTAGTAAACAGAAGTACGACTTAAGCCTGTACGCCACTATGCGGAGACCCGAGGACCTAATATTTCACAACAAACTAAAAACTCACAACATTTGAAGATATTTTAACTAAACAATTTATTATAATCTATATCTATAAAACTGAGAATGTGTGTGTGTATGGTCGTTATGCATTTCCACAAACGCCAACCGATTCCATTAAAATTCGGTACGATTATGGCTTTTGGTCGTCGTTAGGTCGTTGGTCGTTGGCTATAAATTTTTTCCATAACACTTCCGATATTCGAAAAAATCGATAAATCGATATCCCTTATGGGATTTTCCATTCAAATCCACTCAAGTTTAAGGCCTACGGGGGACGCAAATTTCCACTTTGCCCCGGGCGCCGTTTACCTCCGCAACGCCAAGCTGTTAGGGTTAGGGTTAGCTGTCAGGGTTAGGGTTAGGGTAGCTAACCCCAACCCTAACCCGAACAGCTAACCCTAACCCTAACCCTAACAGCTATTCAGGAAATTTGCAAGAAAGCCCGGGCAACGCCGGGCTTTATTGCTATCCCGAGCAACGCCGGGCTTTACTGCTCGTATCAATTAAATATCATTTTTATCCATCGATAATATGAATTGTTCTGTACAGCTATAGTTGTTCTCCTGGGATCTTTGCATCCATCCACGATCTATGTTCTAATGAAGTGCAGTTGGAATAATAAAAACGTGCGGGAGTGAAGGTAATCTCTCCAAAGCTCTCGGAAAGCCTGAAAATGCATCACGATCGGTTTGATTATGAACAGATATACGGACGGACGGACATCGAGACCGGTTTTATTAGGTCATCATGAAGGTACGGCTTGATATTACGCATTGAAATGGAGATATGAATACTCAAGTGAGTTTATTAGATGTCTATGATTGATAGCTTATTGACAGCTCAATAACATGAGCAATTTACTATGGCGTAGAGTGATTAATAATAACGTACTCTACAAAAGGTTTTACAAACTCATCTTCGTGGTCCTCTAAAAAATGGGAAACATTTTTATTTCTTTTTTGTGCAATAATTCCTCCCATTTTGCAAATGGAGAACATGATCTGTTTAACTACCATAATCATCAAAACGAACTTTGAGGGGCCTCTTAAGGAAGACAATAATATCATTACTATAGATGTCAAAGCTTGTTTCATTTCATGCAGTTACAAAAATCTGACGGTGGAATATAAAAAGGGGCGTGCCAAAATGTAAATATAAATATATATATATATATATATATATATATATATATATATATATATATATATATATATATATATATATATATATATATTTATATTTATATATATATATATATATATATATATATATATATGAAGCCTGGTGTTGGCGCAGTGGTTAGGGCAGCGGCTTGGGATCCAAAAGGTCGTGAGTTCAATCCCCGTTGGGCCACTGAATTAATACACCAGGGGGTTGACTCAGCCTGTCATCCTTCAGAGGTCGGCGAAGTGAGTACCAGTATACTGGGTCGGTGTACACCCCGGTTAAAATAGGTGTACCATATCCCTGTGTCGTAAGAGGCGACCAGGGTTGCGTCAGGAAGGGCATCCGGCGTAAAACATGTGCCAAATCACTATGCGGATCATACGGATGATCCGCTGTGGCGACCCCGAACGGGAGCAGCCGAAAGAAGAAGAAGATATATATATATATATATATATATATATATATATATATATATATATATATATATATATATATATATATATATATATATATATATATAATACGGGAGTAAACATGTATGTGTATATATATGTATATGTATATGTATATATATATATATATATATATATATATATATATATATTTAGTCACGGGGGTGGTCGGCCAAGTTTCACACCGACAGCCCCCGGGACGGCCAAGCGGTACCATATTAAGAAGAGGTGGACACGTTGATCCTCGGAGATTTTATCACATGCTCGAAAGGCATGGCGGACAGGCGGAGGAGTACGGGGAATGAACTGGATGCACAGGGGATTTATCCTCGAACCAACTGCAATTACACGAATACAGTTTCTTCAAAATGACCACATTTCATGAACATAAAACAAATATTTACAAAGATCAATAATTCAAAAGGGAATGAAATATATAAATCATACAGTCGTGGCCTCACACAAAATAAAAACAAAAACCCTCCTTGCAAACTATTGCTTTACTTAGCTTGGCCCAGAGCTGACCTTTGTGGAACTGGAATTGAGGCGTTTCTCTCGTAGCGGGATGAACACACACCAGGCAATCCGTGAGCAACATAAAGGCTCAAAACGCCATTGTAACAGCTTTGGGTGCTCCACTCGTCTTCATCGACTCAACCAGAAGCAAAAGGCCGGCGTCTTACTTCGCCACACGAGCCAAACCGCCTCAACACGGATTCAATGGCCATGTCGTCTTCTTCGGTGTGTGCTCAATCTCCACTCTCGCCTCTCCAAACAATACACCTTGTGCCTCCACTCTGATCACTGCTATCCCAGAATGCCAAGCCAATTCCTTCTTCCTCCTAAAAATGCGCAACCTCTCCTGTGTGCTCCCTTTCTTTCGCTTCTCAAAATTTGCCACGATAATCCTCTCAAAATGTGCAAGCTCCCTTTCTTCACTCCACTTCTCTCCGTCTTATTTTATCTTCTGCCTCCTGGGCGTAGCCCGCTCCCAGGAAACCCAGGAAGGCAGGGCTTCTCCTGGTCAGCTCGCTTCTGACGTCACGCCATCTATTGTCCTGAGGTGGCGTGTCTTAACTTGTAAACCTTTGTCTACTTCATCAATGGCAGTCTTTGATGTCAATGGCAGCCGTGTCTTCTTCCCATTAATCCACAAAATACTTCTCCCTTTCCGCTCCTCTCCTCTATCTCCACCCCCCTGAATCTCCTCCTCCCGATCCCCCTCAGCATTCCTCGAGGCCATCCTTTCAGCCCAGGTTATCTTAATGCACTGTTAATAAACAAACAGCGATTCCATGCAGTGTGACCACTCCTCGTTTTCATAAATGCCAAGGTGAGCCAATGAAAAAAGCCAATAATTCACAAAGTTTCGGTAAAGCGATGATAATAGAAATCCTATACGCCAATAAAACCTATAGAAAACCAAGACGCCAAGGTGAACAACGAATAGCCAAGATCTTGTGAAAAAAGCCAAGGAGTGGTCACACTGATTCCATGTTGTATTTATACATTTAAAATATATCTCATTTGGTATCATGCATTTCTTCTGATTAAATGTTGAGCTTTGCCAGCATGCAGGGCCTTTCAAGCGTAATGGCTGCTGGAAATGGGAGACAGCACAGACAGACGCCACACTTCGCATTATATTATGGATGAAAACTATGTCGGGAGTGGTTGATATACAGTCGCAACTTTCAGTCACAACTAAAATCATGTTAGACATGGGGATGGGACGCAACTTTCAGTCACTTCCGGTTCATGACAGCTGCCATCTTGGAGGAGTGAAATCAATACTTCAGTGACAAGGTGTTGATTTTTCCGCACTGGCCATTTCTTGTGGTTTCCTGTGGAAACAGCTTCCTGCCCGTTTCCTGTGCTTTCAGGGGTGCATTCCCCACCTTTATTGCTGATCTGGAAAGATAAAAACATCGGGAAAATTCACAGAGGGCAATCACATACTGGGGAAGTTATTCTTACTCCCAAAGCTAATTACCACTGCACCACCCCTCGTGTGGTGATACGTAACACTTAAGCTCACAGGTTCCCTAACTTGGTTACATTGAGATGCCTCCTACACGTCCACAGACCAAGCAACTCCACACAATGCTATATTCCCCATTAGATTCTTTCATCTACTCCCACAACCATAACAATATATATATATATATATATATATATATATATATATATATATATATATATATATATATATATATATCATGAGGAAATATCCATGTCCCCTGTGATGGAAAAAGCAAGCAAAAGCATCTGTTTCCAATGATTGGAAAAGCTTATGTTAATCTATTAATTTAAATAATATTTCATGGACTTTTAAAAGGTTAACTGTGTTTCACTGTTGGTTTCACTCAAAGCCAAAGCTCTGGGCTCCTAATACCACCCATCACAAGATTGTGGTGCAACATTGAGTAGCGAAGGTTGGCGGAGGTTCAATTTGTCTAAAAAGAGGGCAAAATATTCTGCTTGCAAAATAAAATTTTGCATCAACTTTATTCATGCCTGTTCTGCCATAATTTTGAAAATGAATGTTGAGCTTTTCAATCGCAGCACATTAAGCGGCCGCCGTAGATGGGAGACAGACGGACACACGGACAGCCACCATGGTTTGCAATATATAATATTGTTGCGGCCACGGGTTCCGAGAGACCAGCTTGTCACTCAGGGGGATTAATCCCCGGTTATCTTCGGAAGAGCGGACCTTGAGCCACCGCTCACAATTAACGTTGCGGTACGGTGAGTTGTTTTAAAACCACGAACGCCACCCAGTCAACCACGAGTTCCATTGTCCACCATCTAATTAGTCCGTTTAACTGGAGGTCACGTGGTTACCTCAGCGGGGAGCGTGCCCTCGGTAACGCACCAATATTATCTGATTAGATTTTAATTATTGCGGCCGAGCGTTTTAACCGCTGGTGCGTACCGACTATTTTTGGTGAAATCTGTGGTAATTACCTCCCAGTCTATCTCGGTTTGGACAATGCTAGACCAATGGAAGGAAAGGACAAACATGGACAGGTTGGAAATCGACAAATGATTGATTAATAATAAAATAAACCAATGTCACCCGCAGGTGACCCGTATCTTGCCAAAAGGTGACCATGTGTGACTTCTTTGAGGTCACACTGAGGTGAACATAGCTGCTTTTCACCAGGAGCGACTCCTTGAGGAATATCTGCCTACGAGAGATTCCGATGAGAATCGTTCTACAGAGTAACCATGAAAAATATGCGTTTGCCTCATAACGTCACCAAATGACGTCATAATGTCTCAAGCTTGACATATCTAGAAAGCACTCATTGAGATGTTCAATTTGAGGTACTACACGATATGGTTCCTAAAACTTGAAAATTTGACCTTGGGGTCAAATATGTTTGACCTTCGGCGCTAACCATGAAGGTCAAGGCCAATTGCCACCAAAAATTAATCAGCTGAGCACCAGACCATGAACTATATTCCCATGAAGTTTGAAGACGATCCGATAAAAATTACTCAAAAAATAAGGGTTTCGTGACAAAGTGACCTTGACCTTTGACCTTGACCTTCAAAATTTTGTGCGTTGAAAGGGACCTCTATAGCCCTCTGATATGCGTTGTTACAAAAATTTCCAATGATAACTGTGCTCTGCAGAATTTTTTATACGTGATTAGAGACAAAAAAAACAAAACATACAAGCTGACTAACATATCTTGCAAAAACTTCGTTTTGGCAAGATAATAAATAAATAAAAAGAACTTTTTATTTTCTGAGGTAAATAAATGAATAAGTTTCAAGCAACTGAAACGAATAATTACTCAGGCAAAATCAATCAAAATGCCAGGAAAGAGACAGATAGCAGATGCTTATCGGAGGTTAACTTACTTACAGCTAAACACAGACAAGGGTACCCAGCAGATCGTTCGGGGGGGGGGGGGGCGGTGGAGGAGAAGAGTCCTCTCACTCACCAGAGAGTAGTTGTCCATGAAGTGAAAACGTCCTGAAATGTGTGCGTGCGTGTCACGTCCGTCGCCGGCAACCAGTCTTGCCGTGCACCCTCTCGCGAACAGCCTTGAACACCAGTCGATGTCTGGGACGGCACCGAGATCGTCTGTTGCGGGTTTAGACCCTGGTGCTGCGACACGGGAAGCTCCTCACACTTCACGAAACTGGCGACGTCCAGTGACACACATGGTCCGTCGGTGACTGACCCACGCCTCACTCGTTGTTGACCGACCCGTGCCTCCCTCTTTGTCGTGCTGCTCACACCCACACATCCACCACACGCTTGCTTGCTCACTTGCGGGCTCGCACGCTTCCTCGCTTGCACGCTTCCTCTCTGGCTCGCTTCTTCCGCCGTGCGCTTCCACACTCACTTCTTCCCTCATCTCTTCCCAGACACCCGCTTCTTGCTCGCTTCTTGTGCACTTCCTCTCTCGCTTACTTCTCATGTGCTTCCTCTCTCGCTTTCTTCTCCTCCCCAGAACGGACCTCCAATTCGTTTTATATCTGTGGCCCATCTCGGCGGGTGCAGAGTCCCCCAAAGCTCACCCTTCCTCACTTGCGCACAGTTACCATGACATCCCGTGCACTCCAAAAAAATGTGGGCGTCAGTGCTCGCGAAAGAAATGTGTGTAAACGTGTCTGTCATAAAGAAAAAAAAAAGCTTCCCATAAGAGATGGGATCTATCCTTCACCCTTCTCAACGCATCACATTTAAAATCATGTTAGACATGGGGATGGGGCGAATCTGAACATGCATTTAAGGAAATAACTGTCTCAGGACCTGGATGTGTGGATGCATTCATCAGACCGGATTCTGGAATCCGTAACAATATATTACTTCCCTTCCAAAACACTGAATGGATCAGGATGCAACATGACAAAAGGAACAGTAGAGAGAGAAGCAGGGGGACACCAACAATATCAATACTTCACTAACAAGGTGTTGATTTTTCCGCACTAAACGCCGGAAGGCGTTTTGCTGGAGGAAGCTCTCCTCGCGATTGGCGAACTGATCCGTTATGAGAACATTCGGGCGGCGTCCCGAAAGAACCACAAGATCGCTGTTTTCGCCTCGAAAGTCCACCTTGCATACGTTGTTGTGCAGAATGGTCTCGTTCTGGGTGATGAACAGTATATGTTCCCGTTTTCATCGTGGGACACTCCGGCATTAAAGATTTTGTTCAACTTTTTACTGACGCTGTTTGAACAAGAAGTTCTTCAAAAAGTCGGTCAGTACGGTACTGTGGTGTCGAGAATCATTAAATCTTCCATGCGCACCATCGATGGAAAGCTTAAACACATCGAAATGTTTAGCCGGTTTTGCTATGTTGTTTTAAAAGATGGTTGGTGCAGTTAAATGTCTCTCTCCTGTTTTAAACAGAAAAACGTGAGCATAGGGTTTTTGAGTGCGGAGCGTACGGCTGCACCAGGCAATATTGTCCTAATGTGAGGAAAACATGTGCTACGGTAACCATAGCAGGCCCTCCTGTGAACGTCACAGAGAACATTGAAAATGATTCACGTGCAGAGCAGGCGTCTGTGCCGCAACGGCAGGGTACAGTCAAGAAGGGTGCTGATGAACTTCATGTGTACAGTATAAACAATGGGATAACAAGTATGGCTGTCAATGATGAGTCAGCCGATGTACCTGTGGGTTGTGTAAACGACACAGAAGAGGAGTCGCAGCCTGCAGAGGGAATGATTGTGGACATAGGTTTACGGAAGCCTTTGAAAAGGTCCTTTTTAAATACTGAAAAGGAGGATAATGGCAGCAATGTGTTAGTGGTTTAAGTGGAAAATACTCCCAATGATGTTGATAGTGAGCAAAATGGTGAGAATAGGGCTGAGATCATGCCACCTGCTCACAATGCTAACAAAGAGATTGCTGTAAGCAGAGATCAATTCTGCAAAGGCAAATTAATCATTGATGGTGATATTAATGGCAAGTCTCCACCCTCCCGCTTGAGGAGAATGAGGATGAGGAGCCTAAGGTAGACGGTGATGGAGCAGGTAGCACAGGAGCAAAGCTAGCTGCTGAAGCACAATCAAGTGACCACGATGAACCAATTGTAATGGCTGATGACCTTCTTCCTCTGTGCGGGAAGCTTTGAATGTACCTGAAAAGGAAGAGGAACATTCTGTAATGGTTAAAGGAAAAGGAAACATTGTTAGGTTTTTGAAAGAAACCTTTAGACAACTTAACGTGCGAATCAAAGATCATTTCCCCGATATTCTGGCCTTCATTTCCGCTGCAAAGCCTTTGCTGCAAGGGAAGGACCTTAAGGAACCTGAATTTCAGCGCTTAAGGAAAGCTGTTACAAAGGCGAGCAAGGAATTGAATGAGGAAAGTGACTTAATTCCACAAAACAATCAATATAATGGATTTGAATATTATATCTCTGAATATAAATGGAGGTCGTTTCACCTTACGAAAAGCACAAACCCTTCAAGCAATAAAGAAAGCAAAAGCTGATATTATTTTATTACAAGAAACCCATGCTATGAATACACAGGTAGCTGATTGGGCGAAACTATTCAAGGAGCGGTGGTGGTTAAGCGGTTTCCCTCCACCTCGAGCCGACGTTGCCATCTGCCGAAGTCAAAGGTTGTGCGCTCACCAGGTTTCCTTCAAATAAATCCGTAAAGGGCATCTGATATCAGTAGAATTTATTTACAACACTCAAAAGATTGTTATCCTAAATGTATATGCACCCAGTGACCCCATGGAGAGGAACATCTTCTTTTTCACATTACGGGACTCTGTTAAAACTTTGGATGCAACTGCTTTTATTTGTATTGCGGGAGATTGTAACTGTACAATTTGTCCTTCAATTGATAGGAATAGCCATGAACCGCATGCTGCCTCCACGAAAGTGTTGGAAGACACCATCAAAAATTACCGGTTTAAGGATGTGTGAAGGTCGCAACACCCACTCTTGCATTGTTACACATGGTGCAGATGTAATGATGGTATTATGTCGATGGCAAGGCTTGATAGGTTTGATGTAAATAAGCTAATGGCAAATGTTGTGTCTTCGACTCAAATTGTGCTGACTGGGTTTACTGATCACAGTCTAATCTCAATGTCTTTTAAATTACTCTTTCCACCCTGTAGAAGTGCTTCTTGGTCTCTTACAAGACAAGGGTTTCAATGGTGCCTTTCGAGTCGTGTGGGAGAAAATTCGGTCTTCTCGATCTGATTTTGATAGTCTCTGGTTGTGGTGGTATTTCGCAAAAACCCAAATAAAAACTTTTGGCCAACAATACAGTTTATACAGTACCAAAAGGCAGTCAATATCAATTGATCGGCTGAAACGGGAAATAGTATCCCCAGAACAGAATGACGATGAGGTTGGGAAAGACACGCGTGACCAATTAATATGGTCGAAGAATGCATTGCGAGAGGAGATGGTACGGCAACAAGCAATGCGTACCTTGGTAAGAATGTGAATGAGCTATTCAACATTGGATATGCCAAACGAGGACATCGTTAAATTGGAGACCTCTCTTAAAAGGTCACAACAAATTCATAGTTTACTCACTCCCAATGGGTCCCTGGTAACCTCTCAGCAACTGATCAGGCGTACACTGAGGGATTTGTATTCTAACTTGTATTCTCCCCAGAACGTGGACAATGAGGTGATGCAAGAATTAATTGCTGGGCTGCCGAATGTCAAGGAGGATGAGCAACGCGTGCTTGACTATCCAATTTCGGCAAATTAACTCGAAGCAGCTGTGAGGAGCCTCAAAGATGGAATAGCCTTTGGAATAGATGGCTTGCCAGGGGAATTCTATAAGACTTTTTGGAACATTGTGGGACCTGATTTACTCGACGTTCTTGATGAAAGCATACGTGATGGAGAACTTCTAATGTCTTGCAGAAGAGCGGTCGTATGTTTACTGCCAAAATCTGGGAACTCTCTACTGGTGGAGAACTGGCGACCGGTATCTTAACTGTGTGCTGATTATAAAATTCTCTCTAAAGTACTTGCAAATTGCATGAAAACTGATATCAGTTCTGTTATACATCCAGACCAAACCCATTGTGTGCCTGGAAGATCTATCCATGACAATGTGTTTTTGGTAAGAGATATTATTTCATGAAATAAGCACCTGTGTGATGATTTTAGATTACTGTTTGTTGATCAAGCTAAGGCTTTTGATCGTGTTGATCACAAATACTTTTTTTTCTGTTTTGAAGGGAATGGGTTTTGGTGAAACTTTCTTCTCTTGTGTAAAACTCCTATATTCCAATACCCATTGTATGTTGAAAGTTAATAATAGGTTTTGTTCTCCCTTTCCTTTTCAACAGGGAATCCGGTAAGGTTGTCCTCTTTCTGGTCTTTTATATATAATTGCCCTTAAGCCACTTCTGCTATCCATGAGACAGCAAATACCTCAGGGAATGAGACGTATAGAAGGAGCAAAATTTGTGCAGACGTAGTATGCTGATGATGTCTGTGTTTTAATAAAAAGTACAAACGATGTCTCTGCTTTACAGCATTGTCTGAGAAATTTCTCTGCGCCCTCCTCTGGTGGGATAAATTGGAATAAAAGTACAGCATTATGGTGCGGAAAAAGTGACCTCTTGTGCATTACCACCATCACTCCCACAGAACTTAGTCTGGAGAATTGATGGAGTTAAATATGTTGGAGTGTACCTTGGTAATGATGAGATGGAGATGAAAAATTGGGAGGGAGTTTTGGAACAAATTAAGTACAGACTGAAAACATGGGAAGGACTGTTGAAGTCCCTTTCATATAAAGGTCGTACTCTTGTCATAAATAATTTGATTGCAACAAAATTGTGGCACAGAATTACTGTTCTGCAGCCATCAAATCAACTAATTATGGTTATTCAGCGAATGCTGGTAAATTTATTTTGGAGTGGATACCATTGGCTACAACCCGAGATACTGTACTATCCCTGGAAGGAAGGTGGCCAAGGTGTTAACATCTTTGGTTGGATTGTGGCCTTTTGATTGCAGTCTCTGCAGAAACTGCTATTCACTGAACAGCTAACCTGGTGACCATTTGCATCTTTTCTCCTGCAACAAGCTGGTAAACAGATATGATCGGCATCTTTTTTTGATGGATCTCGAGCATGTCAATTTTGTTTCTCTTTCTAAGTTCTATCGTAGTTTACTGGACATTTGGAAAAAGTTTGATGTCCATCAGCTGCTTGAGGCATATAATTGCAGAATGTTCCTTCAAGAACCCTGTTTTTTTCAATAATTTTTCCCTGGCATTCCTCACAGTCATGCCATGATTCAAAAATTTATCCAAGGAGGAATCAACAAGGTGTGTGACTTGAGAGACATATCTGAGGTTAAGTGAAAACCTGTTGGTGTGGTAGCATCTGCAGTTGGTTCTCGATCTGTCCGACTTGTGGATCAAGTGGTGCGTATAGCTATCCGGAAGTTTAAACAGTTAAATATTGGCTGGGAAGGTGTTGGTATCATTGAGGATTTCCGGTTTAGCTTTCCCAAGATTAAAGTACTCCTTTCTTCTTCTTCTTTTCAGTCAGAGATTGAACATACCACCCCTCCCACCTTTCATCTTGTAACTGAGACTGGAATTTGTGATCTTCTTCAACAAAAGGAAAACGTATCCCATTCTGGAAGAACACGAATAGCGTTGTGGTCAGAGCAGTTAGGGCTGGGTTCACCCTGTACTCCACTTTGGCTTCATATGTATACCTTACCCATACATGGTGTATTAGCGGATATACAGTGGAGGTTGGCACACTGGGCCCTCCCCTCCAACATATTTGTTCACCATATTAATAATTCGCTGATAGAAATATGTCCTTTCTGTGATCAGAGGGAGGACTCGTTTCATGCTTATGTGAAGTGTTGTCGACTAACCTCTTTTTCTTCGACTTGATCATCTTTTCACCAATTATCCTTTTCCTTTAGTTTGCACGTTTATTTTTGGTGTACCCTTGAAACCTATTTGTAGAGATGTGGGTGTTCTTAAAAATTTCTGGGTGCTGTTGCAAAATATGCAATCTACAAATCCAGAAAGATTAAAATCGACAATGGTCATGGATCTGATGTTATTTCTATTTTTAAAGGCTTTGTCTCAACACAACTAAGGTTGGAATTTGATTTATTTTTGAGCAATCAAAATGTTAAACTTTTTGAGAGAAAATGGTGCATCGCAAATGTTTTGTGTTTTGTGAAGAATTCAGAACTTGTAATTACTTTATAATTTTCTTAAAACTGTGAGTTGTTTTTCTGTTGAATTCTGTATTATCGTAAATATGTATTATACTGTGTGTGCCTGAATGTAATAAATGAGGTTTCAAATTCAATTTATCTCTCTCACTCTCTCTCACTCTCTCTCACTCTCTCTCACTCTCTCTCACTCTCTCTCACTCTCTCTCTCCCTCTCTCTCTCGCTCTCACTCTATCTCTCTCTCACTCTCTCTATCTCACTCTCTCTCTCACTCTCTCTCACTGTCTAGCACGCTCTCTCTCTCTCTCTCTCACTCTCTCTCACTCTCTCTCTCACTCTCTCTCACTCTCTCTCTCACTCTCTCTCTCTCTCACTGTCTCTCTCTCTCTCTCACTGTCTGTCTCTCTCTCACTGTCTCTCTCTCTCTCTGTCTGTCTCTCTCTCTCTCTCTCTCTCTCTCTCTCTCTCTCTCTCTCTCTCTCTCTCTCTCACTCTATCTCTCTCTCACTCTATCTCTCACTCTCTCTCTCTCTCACTCTCTCTCTCTCTCACTCTCTCTCTCTCACTCTCTCTCTCTCACTCTCTCTCTCTCACTCTCTCTCTCTCACTCTCTCTCTCACTCTCTCACTCTCTCTCTCTCTCTCGCTCTCACTCTCTCTCTTTCTCACTCTCTCTCTCTCACCCTCACTCTCACTCTCTCTCACTCTCTCTCTCACTCTCTCTCTCTCACTCTATCACTCACTCTCACTCTCTCACTCTTGCGCTCTCTCTCTTTCTCACTCTCTCTCTCACTCTCTCTCGCTCTCACTCTCTCTCACTCTCTCACTCTCACTCTCTCTCACTCTCTCTCACTCTCTCTCTCTCACACTCACTCTCTCACTCTCTCACTCTATCACTCACTCTCACTCTCTCACTCTTGCGCTCTCTCTCTCTTTCTCACTCTCTCTCACTCTCACTCTCTCACTCTTGCGCTCTCTCTCGCACTCACTCACTCCCTCACTCACTCACTCACTCACTCCCTCACTTCCTCACTCCCTCACTCCCTCACTCTCTCACTCTATCACTCTCACATCCATCTCTCTCTAGCTTTCTCCCGTCCTTTCCCATTTGTTTATTCGCTTGATGGTTGTGCGCAATTGTTGCCCCATGAGCTTATTGTCAACACAACTTTGCTCTTCCATGAGTCTTAATCTTTTAGAGAAAAACAATGAACATGATCAAGGAGGTTGATGAAAATTCACCTGTTTCTCAAGGTATTCCCTGATGACACATACACAATTGTTCATCGATGTAGTAGTACCTTGAAGCCATTGTTTTGTTTGTTTGTTTTTATTGACTGACTTGAACCCTACATCACATATTTTTACCCCACGCACAAGAAGCGAAAAGTGGGATGATGTAATTGGTTCAAGTTCGTCCGTCCGTCCGTCCGACCTGTCTCATCAGTTTCTGATCGAGGTACAACTTATTTAAATTGAATGTTATGTTTTGAACACGAATCAGAACATGAATAGGAAAACAAGTTAACGTTTTCCCATACTTTGGCTCTGAATTTGTCCTGATTGCTTATGCGAAGAGGAGTGAGATAAGTTTTTGTACTCTGTCTCCCTGCCTAGCAGTCAAACAAAATTGAAAATCATTCCAAACAGGAACATTACTGTTTTTAAGGATGTTATGTAAAGTGTTAGAGAGTGTGATGTAATTGACAATGGGTAAACCAGGGGTAAAACCCAGAATTAATTTATTTATACACCTTTAAATCTCTTTAAATCTTTATTCAAATTGAGTTATATAACTGAACACTATAGACCGCAAATTGCCTTCATGATACTTCCAATAACCTCCAGTGGTTTTGCAGTGCTTCGACATGTTTCATAGGGTGGTGTATGTAATAGGAACTGTCAAGTGCAGCCCCTCAGAAGTGGGATCTAAGTGAAGAAGAGGCTGCTGATATGGATGTATATGATGCCGATTAATGCTGTGTTCTATGGTAACACTGGTCAACAACAAATTTGTTGTCGGCATTTTTTAAGCTGATTTAGGACGAATCTGATGCGCTGAATCCAAAACTCACATTAGTTTTGTTCAATCAGGTCAAGTTTTTGAAATATGGCCACATGTCGTTTTTTACATTTTTGTTCACATGTACGCATGTGTGGAGCATTTTAGAAGAAGTTGGTGGGGGTAAAATGTCATGTCAAATAATTGTTTTGATTGGAAATAATTATTTTAATGACAAGAAGTATTCAGGTACGATAGTTCTGGGTGATTATGTCGAAAAGGGATCAGTTTGAAGTCATAAAACCTCAAGCTTCCAAAAATTGGTGAGGCAAAGCATAAAGTTCGTGGATCAAAACTAAAGTTAATGGGGCAGATTTTGTAATAATGTGATACAAAAAAGTTGTATTTCTTGAAATAACGAACTCTGAAGAATGTACAATACCTACATGCGCCAATTTATGACATGCGCTTCTGCTCAAGCTTGGAGTGCCACAGTACGAACCCAAAGATTGGAGACTGTTCATTGACAGCAGCAAGCGATCACTGAAATGTGTTCTGCTACACAACGGCAACCAGTTTGCCTCTGTACCCATCGCTCACTCGACTACACTGAAGGAGAAGTATGAAGCGGTGAAGTACGTGCTGGAGAAAATTGGTTATGATCAGCATAAGTGGTTTATTTGTGTTGACCTGAAGATGGTGAACTTTTTGTTGGGACAACAGTCTGGCTTCACCAAGTACCCATGTTTTCTGTGCATGTGGGATAGTAGGGACCGTGCTCAGCATTACACGAAGAAGGACTGGCCTGTGCGGGAGGAATTGGTGCCATGCAAAGAAAGGAACGTCATCAACGACCCTCTGGTGGACAGAGACAGAATACTCTTCCCACCGCTGCACATCAAGCTCGGCTTAATCAAGCAGTTCACCAAGGCTCTGGACAAAGATGGTGACTGCTTCACTTACTTGTGCCAGGCTTTTCCAGGATTGACCATGGAGAAGTTGAAAGCTGGCATCTTTGATGGTTCTCAGATCCGTCAGCTCATCAGAGATCCAGAGTTCAAAAACTCAATGAACGAAGTGGAACTGGAAGCGTGGAAGACATTTGTTTTGGTAGTGAAGAACTTTCTTGGCAACAATAAGGCCAGAAACTATGCAGAACTTGTCAACAACATGCTGACTGCTTTCAGAAACCTGGGCTGCAACATGAGCATCAAGATGCACTACCTATTTTCACATATGAACCGGTTTCCTGAGAACCTGGGTTCAATGAGTGACGAGCAGGGGGAGAGATTCCATCAGGACATGAAGGAGATGGAGACCAGGTATCAGGGTCGCTGGGACGCAGTCATGATGGCTGACTACTGTTGGAATCTGAAGAGAGACCTCCCTGCCGCTGAACATTCCAGGAGTTCGAAGAAACGGAAGTTCAAGCCCTGAAGTTTGAACAGTGGTGACGCAACATGCAATTTACTTGTACTTACCTTTATCAATGCCCACCATTCAGATGACAGTAATCGATGTTTCTATCATGTAATCAATAAATGTTGTTGGCAAAACATTTTTTTTTCTTAAAAACATGTTTAGGATGATATGTGTTGACAAAAATCAGCTGATAATGCCACAAAAATGTAATTGATTTTGTCACAAGATCTGATTTTTTCAAATCAACTTAGCACAAAAACCTGACCTGATGGAGAGAAACGGATGCCATTTCCTGATTCAGCAGTGCCAGAATACCCTAATTCACTTGTAGAAATCTAGACAACATTCAGAAAGTAAAAAATTGTTGACCAGTGTAATTAATAAAGCCTCCATCTCCTTGATTGTGACGAAACGTCATCTTATTACAGTTCACAGGACTGATTCAGGAGCACAAAACTTCAGGATTTTTTAAACGATCTTTAAAATCATTATTTTAGTTGAATTGAAACCATATATAGTTAAACACGGCATGAGGTATTATGTTCTATGTACTCTCTACTTCGGAAGAGTTACATAGCCATTTCAGGATGTGTGCATTGATATATTGATCATTCATATGAAGCTATTGCTATCTAGATGTTCTCTGAGTGGTCCAAAGAGATAAACATTGCAAGTTGAGTTGTCTGAACATGTGGGGGATTGCTTAGAGCTTCCCAACCCATCTCCACTAGAGTGATGGTAATCAGTTTTGCTTTGTGATGGTGACCCATATCTTGCAGTAAAGTCAAGTCATTCTTGCTTCAAAGCATTACAAGACACTGTACTGCTATGTATTGATAATTTTACACTTTAAATAAATTCCCCATGGTTTAAACCGTTAAGATCCCCAAACACTTGGATTAAGCATTCTAGCCAAGGGTTGAATCTGAAATACGTTGGTGGTGTCCCAGCGTTTTCACTCCATGCAGGCTTGCTTTGCCACTGACATGAAAATTTATGATGGAACCAGGTCTCACCACATGTCACAAACTTCTTCAATAAATCATATGACTCACCCTGGTTGTATTCCTGGAGCTGTATTGCAATGACCACATGAGTTATGCTTTGATCAAATGGAGTCCTTTGATGTCCACCTTTCACGAACCATGTTGAAATAACAATTGGAATAAATTAACGGATCCACACTCCAATGCTGAAATCTAATTATTCCACAATTTCAATGATAATAATGAAGCAATTCTCCAAATTTAGTGGTTCAAGAAGTTGCATCAAGATTCACTGTTGTCGACAACAGAAATCAAGCAAAATTAGTGATTAAACAACCACAAAAATAAAATCAACTGACAACAGGTGGTTGATTGTGAGAATGCTCATGATCATTCACCAATTGACAGCCATTTTTTTGAACTCGATGCATTATTTAAACACCTACATGAAAGGCACATCAACAAATTATGCAAACGGTCTTCTGTGACTTTCATTTGGTTTGATGTTCTCTTTTCGTTTTTTTTCAGAATGCATAAAGCAAAACAAAATACCAGATGATTGGAACAATGGCATCATAATATTTCTGCATAACAAAGGAGAATAAAGAAGACCTCAGAAATTACAGACCAATTAGCTTGCTG
>NC_140971.1:30021829-30061829 GCF_056783735.1 Eptatretus burgeri
GAGAAGATTGCCGAAGTTATCTGGTCCAGCTGTGCTGTGAAATCAGGAAGCGCTTCGACTTGACACCCAACAGTCTTCTCGCTCATCTGCAGTGTATTGACCCAGAAAACGCCCTGTCCACTAACCGCGTTAAAAGCGTCGTTCCATTGGCCATCAAGATGCCGCAGCTGGTCAGCGAAGAGGACCTCGATGTACTGGACGATCAATGGAGAGCACTGGTGCATTACAAAGAAACGCTGAAGGACGTGAGCGTGGACCCCTCGCAATTCTGGTATCATATCCAACAGGCCAAAGATGGAAACGGAGTTTCAAAGTTCCTCGTTCTCGGGAAAGTCATGTGTGCCTTGCTTGTGCTCCCACAGTCCTCAGCCTGCGTGGAACGCATTTTCTCGGAGGTGAATATGATCAAAACACCTCGCACAAATCGTCTAGACGCGTCGTCTGTGCAGAACCGGATCGTGGCACGCCAGTGCATAGCACGCGACAGCGGTACATCGTGTCACACCTGGAAACCCCCAAAGTGTATCGTGGAAGACGTCATGTAAGGACGATCTCACAAACGGTACGTGGATGCCAACCAAACTCGCACACAACGAAGAGACTGTTCGATTCTACGATCCGGAAGATCGTAAAATCGACCAGTCTCTTTCTTGAGAACAGTTGGGTTTCTGGATCGTGCCACTGCTCGCTGAGGAGGGCCTAATCTGAGACCTACACCAGTTTATCGGACCTGGGAAAAAGTAGAGCAGGTGTTTTGAGACACTCAGCTTAGACACTGCTTGCTGTGTACCGGTGCACCTCTTTGAGGGAGCACCTTGATTCTATTAATTTTCGATTTTTGCAATTGCTTGACAGAAGTATCAAAATGATACTTTGTGAAAAATAAATCCTTGGTGGTATCCAGAGAAATATCAATGGAAAAAAAATCAAAATGTGAAGCGCTTGTTTTCCATGTACATGCGTAGCTGGTTCCCCGGCTTGACCCTACAAGCCGGGGAACCAGGCCAGTACATGCGGTTTACGATATTGAAATTTGTGACTATTTTACAGTTAAGACGATGTATGCGGAATGGCCGAATGTGTTATAGCGAACGCAGTGAGCTTCATACTTAACGCGTGCACGTGAGAGAATAGGAAACAACAACAACAACAACAACAACAACAATAACACAATACCCCTGGCTATTTGGAATCCGTGTCGTTAGCTATGACCTTTTGCTTCCGGTTGTTTTTAAACGCTGTGCGGTGTATAAACACGATTGGGTTTTATTTCTATCTTGTGAATATTACTTAATGCGTGCACATGAGAGAATAGGAAACAACAAAAACAACACAATACTCTGCCAATTGTGAATCCGTGTCGTTGCCTATGACCCTTTTGCTTCCGTTTTTGTTTTGTTTCTGGTTTTTTTTTGTTTCCGGTTTTTGTCATGGGGAATTATGCATGCCGGGAGATAAAGGCATCGTCGGAGACATGAAATACCCAAATAATATCAGACATGGTGTCTATTTCCTCGACTGATTTTAATAAAGATATCTCACACATCATCAAAAAATAATTTTTAATCGTGATTTACGTTATTTGATCGCTGATTCCGAATCCAGGCCGTAACCGGAAATTGCGTATACTGTTGTGAACAAGTTATAGGTAAAGTCAGAAGCGAATGTAAGAAGAATACTACGTTCGCTTCCAGTATTTATTTTTTTCGATGAGATCCTGTTCTAGGCGGTGTAGTTGTCGTTGTGAAGGTAATGCTGAGGTAATATTTATTTTTTTTAGATGAGATCCTGTTCTAGGCGGTGTAGTTGTCGTTGTGAAGGTAATGTTGAGGTAATATATTTTTTTTAGATGAGATCGTGTTCTTGGCGGTGTAGTTGTTGTTGTGAAGGTAATATTAATTTTTTTAGATGAGATCCTGTTCTTGGCGGTGTAGTTGTCGTTGTGAAGGTAAACTTGAGGTAATATATATTTTTTAGATGAGATCCTGTTCTTGGCGGTGTAGTTGTTGTTGTGAAGGTTATGTTGAGGTAATATTTATTTTTTCATAGCAAAAAGACGGCTTAATTTGATATATTTAAGAAGCGAATGTAAGAAGAATTCTACGTTTGCATCTGGGCTTTGCCTATTCCATATTATCATAATACACAAGCTGGAGAGCATAAATTGTTTGTTGTACAGCGAAACCTGTGCCTTGGGATTTCTTGGGATTTTCGAAAGCGCATTCTTGGGAAATTGCAAAAGTAGGAGTGGTCACGTTGGCACGCGGGCTCGCTCTCTTGGTGGTCGTCAGAGGTTCGCTCTTCTTCTCTCTTCTCTCTTCTCTCTTCTCTCTTCTCTCTTCTCTCTTCTCTCTTCTCTCTTCTCTCTTCTCTCTTCTCTCTTCTCTCTTCTCTCTTCTCTCTTCTCTCTTCTTCTCTCTTCTCTCTTCGGTTCGGGCAGCTCGTGTTAAGTTCAGTTCGTGGTGGCTGATCGTCGAGCTCGCAGCTCGTGTTCAGTTCAGTTCGTGGTTCTTCTCCTTTGAGCAGCTTGCTCGTGAGCTCGGGCTTCTTCTTTTCTTGTGGGCCCAGTCGGTCTCGTGGGCCCATTCGGTCATCCACGGCCATAAAGGTTTACGAACCCCGTCTACCCCCTTGCCTATGAGGGGGTCATTTCTTTTGTTCTGTGTGAATGATGTGGCACCGTGTCCGTAAGTAGAACCTGTTGAAGTGACTGTACACTATAAGCATATTCGGTGGTATTGCTTTTGTTTCCATCCTTTTTCTGTATATTGCATGACTGCCTTGGCTTTACATACGTGTTGTATAAATAAATGTGCTTTGTTTGAATGTATCCTGTTCATCATGTCCTATTTCCCTTTTGAAAAGCCATCTTGCATCGTTGAGTAGTGGGTTTGGAACGCTCGGTAAAGAGAATCTGATCCATCGAGGTCGGTGCTAACACCACTCGGTTATCACTGTAATACGGAACGGACCGCTTAAGCGGTTCGTGTCCCAGGCCGACCTGCGGCGCGGTGCAGCCCCTCGGTAGGTTACCCCGCGCGGGTACTTAGGTATATCGACATTCGGCGATTCACCCTATTTCGCGCGGGTAGAATGCGGACTGGGCTGTGGTGAGGTTAAACCCCCACCCGTGACTGGTTCCTGGCGGTAGTTCCAGGAGGGTCACGACTGAATTGTCCGTCCGGTGGGCGACGCAGTTGCGATTGGAGTCACGCGGCCGATCACACGCCGGCGGGCGCGAATTCGTAACAATATGTAAATATATATATATATATATATATATATATATATATATATATATATATATATATATATATATATATATATATATATATATCCATTCCCGATCAGAAGTTTTAGAACGCCCCCATTTTTCCAGTTTTTACAGACATTTAAGCGGTTCAAGTCCAGTGAATAACCTGAAATGGTACAAAGCTAAGCGGTAAACTGCCAGAGGTTAAAAAAAAAGTTTGGGTTACCAAAACCTGAAAAATAATGTAAATTTCGAAGTTGTTAAAAAAGGCCCTTTTCAGGAAACAAGTAATGGGTTAGCAACTGCAGCTGTTCTGCAGCAATGGAAGTAAATTAAGCCTTGAAAGTTGATGCACACAATTCCTACAGGTGTCCCAACTTTTGTTGATTAGTTACAAACCCTCTATCTGTATAAAAGCAGTGTTGGAACAGACTGTGTTGCTACACCCTCTGAAGCATTATTTGGACAATATTGCACTGCGATAAGTAGTATATTACTGTCATAATGGTGAGAAAAAGACAATTAACAATGGAAGAGAGACAGACCATTATAACCCTTAAAAGTGTAGGTCTTTCCTTTAGAGAAATTGCAAAACAAGCCAAGTTGTCAGTGAGTACAGTTTCCAACACAATCAAAAGGCAATTGGAAACTGGAGGAAACTCTGACAGGAAGAGGTCTGGCAGACCCAAAGCCACAACACAATCAGAAGATAAGTTTCTGAGAGTCAACAGCTTGCGTGATAGGCGGCTCACATCACAGCAGCTTCAAGCACAGCTTAACACTGGTCGAAGAAAGGAAGTCTCAGTTTCAACGGTGAAGAGAAGACTTTGAGCTGCAGGTTTGACAGGTAGAGTATCAGTAAGAAAGCCATTGCTAAAATGGCAAAATAAGAAAAAGAGGCTTGCCTGGGCCATGAAGCACCACCAGTGGACTACTGCAAACTGGAAGAAGATCTTATGGACCAATGAATGAAAAATCTCCAGGTCGCTTGATTGGCTGAGATGGACCAACCGCCTGGACCCTATGATCACCAGACATAACCCCCCTAGATTTTTTTTTCTGTGTGGATTTGTCAAAGATGGTGTCAACAACACAAAGGTGGCAAACCTGCAGGATCTTTGTTGTTGGATCACAGCAGCATGTGCACTGGTGGAATCAAACATGCTGAGCTGAGCATGGCAAGAACTTGTTTACCACTTGATGTCCTGCACATGACAAACGGAACTCACATTGAAGAGTATTGATTGTGTGCACAAAATCTTTTAAGTTTCTGTATCATATAAAGCAAAGGGTATCATTGTAACATTTGTGCTTCTATATATTATCAACCAAATTTGTCCGGGTCTTTTTGGAACACCCTGAATTATAAAATTTATAACTGCATCGCGGACTTGCTGCAAATGCACAGAATGCCTCTGCTTGGACTCCCTGGGAGTTTAGTTCAAGTGGTCTTGGGTCACCTGGAGACCCGACTCTGCTACAAAAGATTTATCGTTGCTTTTTATTGGACTACTGTGTCTCTCGTTCCTAGATTAATTTGAATGTTCCACATACCTTGGATCAAATCATAGATAATATAACAGGAGACATTTAAGAACATACAGCATATACAATACTACAAACGAGTTTGTCTTGCAGACAGCAGGCCCTGTAGGTGGATCACACTTGTGTAAAGCCATCTATTAATCAACACACAGCCACTCTCACGATCAATGATATTGCAAAATGTACGAGTAATTCTTGCTGGTAACTCATTGCATATTGTTGCAGAAAGATGAATTAATTAGGATACCAAAGATGAAGAAAATATTGGGCACAATGCTGCATATCAGGGATATACTGTGAGTTGTACAATGATTGTAAAGTTATTTTCAGTCTTCTGGCAGTTAGGATTGAAACTTCTCAAAGGACAAATATTGGAAAACAAATTTATCCCTTCTATTTGTACACTGTCAAGTCGATGAAGAACCAGATTATTTGTAATGTTGAAGTGAACCCACAGTGTTATTAATAATGCAAGCTATCCAATCACAAGCAATGCTCAAGCGTAAAAGATAGGTTTCAGTGTGAACAGTGCACATGTTCCAAGCCTTTAACTGGGGTGGAGATCGGAAAGAATGTTTGAATTATTTGTCATTTGAAGTGGAAATATTTATTTCAACTGATATCTTTGGTACAGCTTTGCGATCCTCAATAGTGTTTGAATGGAAATTAAAAAGTCATTGTCTGGTGGCCTCATTATAAATAACTAGTATGTGCCCATAAAAAAATTCAAACCGTGAGCAACAAACAACAACCACGCAGGCCGTTTCTTCGCTCTCAAGTGCCCGTACGTGCGTGGCCCGGAAGTTTGAATATTATTCGCAGTTACGATTATTCGCAATTTAGTTTTAATACCCAATTATTCAATTAGCGCCAACATATTTTACCTTTTCACAATGTCGTGGCAAGGAAAAACAAAAAGAGAAGAGAGAAAAAAAATTTACTTCCTGGTTCGGAGCATACCAGCACTCTGATGTTACCGAAATTTATACACCGTCTAATATGCAAACGATCATAACTTGGGGCATTGTGTTTATCTATAAATGCGCATAAGAAATCGAGAAATTATTAGAATACACGGTCATCATTATCCGGGAGTCCGTACGTTGTAACCCGTAATGGATCCGGAAGTCCGTACGTTGTAATCCGTAATGGCGAACGCGGCTGAGCTTACCTTTCCCATTGGCCACGCCCACGCAACAACGTGTCTTCTCATTGGTTTGGTAAATAAATGGCCATAACTTGGGAACCACTTGTCCAATTAATATCAAACCTTGAAAAGGCACATCCTCAGGTCCCCAGTAATATACCTGGCAAGTTTCAATTAGATCGGACCAGCGGTTGTCGAGAAACAGCGGTCACAGACACACACACACACACACACACACACACACACACACACACACACACACACACACACACACACACACACACACACACACATTGCTGGAATTATAGATAGATGTGTGCAATTGAGAAACTCACAGACTGGAATATTTCCTTAATATAGAACGTGCTTTGATTCTTATGTGAAAATTTAATGCTACAGTAAAGTTTTTAAAGGTTTTTTTATACATGGTCAAGGCTTATGGAAGAGGGAGGACACAGCAAATCAGGATAAAGGGGAAACGCCAACAGTAGGGCAGAGGGAGAAAGTAGATGGAGACGGACAAACAAGGGATCAAATAATGATGATGGGTAGGGGGGCAACATTACGCAAGGGGTTGACAAGATGGATGCAAAAGCAAAATTTTGGGAGGGGTGGAGGATGGCTTAATGGTGGAGAAAGGATCATGGTTTTGAATGATGGATGACTTGAGATTGTGGTGAACAGCTGTCATGAAGACCTGGAGGGAGGAATGAGATTGAAGAGAGTGTGGAAGGTAGTTACGCAGGTGGGAAAAAACAGGAATAAATGAGTGGAGGTGAGCAGTGGTTCTGTATTGAAGGGGTTTCTGGTGGACCACATGCATCCTGCAGATACCTGGGAGGGGGGGGGGGTGCACGGAGAGGGCAGAAGGGGAACAAACAGAAATGAGGCGGAAGAAGACAGAGAGACCACCAATCTGTCGGCGATGTAGAAGTGACAGGCCCATAGTCTCAGCCTCATCGCTCGAGATTCCAATGGTATTAAACGCTTTGGTTTCCATTGGCGTCAAGCACAGCAAAATGTGAGGCAAAGGAGCCAGCCCAGAGGGGAGAACATTTCATCCAGCTGTAGATGAAAGCCTTGTAGATTGACAGGAGCTCAGGTGGGCCATGGAAGGACTTTGCATGATGGAGGATGTCCAGTCAGCTATTGGGTTTGGAGGACAACTTTGAAATCTGGCTTGCCCAAGAGAGATCATGGCTGAGAGTGAGACCAAGAGTTTGAGTGACTGGCCCTCTTTGAGAGGGTTGTTGAGAAAGTAAATGGAAGGATTTTCGACATGGTCATTTCAGACAGAGACAGAGACAGAGAGATATTTCTCAGGAATGAAAGATATATTCCAAGTGTTTGACTCTTTGTGAAATTGTCACTGTCTGAGGAAAGGGAAAAGGCTGCTGCCTGTCTGTCAGAAGGATGAGAAACGTCATGGCAGAGATTGGAGTTATCAGCAAAGAGATAATGAGGATTTTCGAGAGAGCGAATTAGATCATTGGTGAAGATTAGGAATAGGACGGGGCCTAGAATATTGCCTTAGGATACTCCAGCGTTGACAGGGAGAGGCGTAGAAAGCGTTCTGCTGAGATAAGAGCCACAGGATGGCTCCGAGAGTGGAGAAAGTCGGTCATCCAAGAGTAGAGTTGGCTTTGTATTCCATCGGCAGACAGTTTGGAGAGCAAGGCAGGATGCCAGACTGTATCAAAGGCTCAATATATGTAACCAGAGAGACGTCCCTGATCTCATATCTGATATTGAGAACCTCCTTCCATTGTTGGGAGAGTAGAAGCAGCATGTCCAAGGTAAAGTGACCTTGTCTGGATCTGAAATGATCACCTGGGATGAGGCTGTTGGAGAAAAGGAATTATGATTTTTTGTCAACTGCGATGATTGATTCCATGACCTTGCTGATGATTGGAAGTAAGCTAATTGGTGTTTGTAAAAAAAAGTTTGTAAAAGGGAATGTTGTTTGTAAAAGAAACATTTCACTTGAAAGGCCATTATTTGCATTGAGGTCATTTTGGCGAGAAATAATGTCATTTTTAGCAATTCCTGTAACAAACTTACAAACTTCGCAGGATTAGTACTTGTAGCCGAATGGCTGTCAAGGAATCTGAAAAGTGAGATGTGAAAAACTTAAAAGTAAACTCAATATACAAACATTTAAAAGTATCTGAAAAAAATACAAATAACCTCAAAACACTACAATTAGGCTGAGTATTTGCATCACATTGTTTAAATATTGAAAGATACCCAATTGATGGACATTGAAGCAAACAGATAGTTTTGAGGTCACAACTCTTGGAAGAGTTCATTGTACGGATTAATGGTAAAACGTTTGGGTTTGGATGTTAGTCCAAAGTGTACTCGGTTAAAAGTTGTCAGTAATCATGGACATCATCTTCACAATGCTCCTAAATAAGATTCCTGATGAAAATCTAGCCAATCTTGAACTTTGCAGTCCAATGCAAACTTTTGGGTTTTGCGCTACCGTTTTAAACTGAAAAAATTTATTCGCAGTGAAAAGTTGGAGTATTTTATTCAGCAAGTAGACCTGCATAGAAATGCATCTTTCAACAGCTGCGTTTGGTGTCAGCTAACCTAATCCTTTGAACTATGGGGTGGTCCATTGCCTATTGTGTTAGCCTTTGAAAAGGTCTCTATGTGTTGATGTATTTTAAACTCTTTTCCATCCCTTGCCACCATTTCGGACCCCGACGGCGTAAATAACAATTCGCTGAGCAACCATTCGCAGCTTCTTCAAAGCCCATTAAGATCCCTCTACGTCGAGCAGCATCTTGGAAACTGCATTGGAAATTGGACACAAACATTCAGGCAAATCGTAACATTTGCCGACGTGAGTACTAGCCGATAACGGCCCGACTGCTGAAATTAGGCATAAAGGCCTTCTGTTGCTTTGGCAAAATTACGGCCTTGTTTTTATCCAAACATGGTCACATGGCCGTGCCTTTGATGAGACCCCCGCACCTGCTCTGCCTTATTCTTGCGACCACCAGTCCAGCAACTTTTTTCATACTCACCTCCAGCGCTTTCAGTGGGGTGACCTCACAAGCACTCTGCTTCCCTTTGTCCTTTCTCCTCTTTTGTGTGCTGAGCACTGGGATGGACTCACAGTGGAGTATATTTGAACTGTTTTCCGTTCTGTTGCATTATTCACCGCCTGTTACCAGGCTCTAGGCCTATTCAGTTTAGGCACTTGTATGATCACTGAAGGTTGACCTTTTAAGACTATGAGACAGGCAGTTTGCAATCCTTTTATACGCAGCGCTGGTTCCAGACAAGTCAAATGCAGAGCGAGATTGATTAATCCTGCGCCGTTCACACGTTAATAACTCTTTAGCTCCTACAGTCTCACGGTTATTTCCTTTACATCTGTCTTCTGTCCGAACTACAGAACACCAAACAAAGGTCTTCTCAACGTTGAAGAATTTGCTTGCATTTATCAGGCGTTTTGCATCGCAACACAATGAGTGCACAATTGATAGATCAAACGACGGCACTTTTAAAAAAAGACTCATCAATTTTCATCAAATGCAATTTGTCCGTTTTATGATTGAAGGATTTTGTTTAAATCCTAATTAAAAGGGGATTCTGTGACCTTCAAATTGGTTATTGCGTCACAACTATGCTTAACATTTCACGAACATTTCGTCGATCTGACGACTGCACTGCTCTTCCCAAAACCTGGACACCAGTTCACTAAAAACCCTTTCAATAATGTCAATAAAATAGGCCAAATATGAAAGAGATCAGTACAATTTGAGCAATCTATGTCGTCAATTCTTCGCTGCCTCTCCTGGTGAGCATCATGAGAGTATTTTTTCCACTGACATGCCAACATTGTTTAGCCAAGCCAGTAGGATGTCATTTCCATCTGAAGTGATGTTCAAGCTAACATTCTTCCAGGTTACTTGCGTGATGAGAATGACAATCTCTAATACCCAACTATTACTTCTTTGATGACCCCAATTAATCCCACTGTATTGTGCTGTCGGTTGAGGAAGAGATTTTGGCCAAACTTATTCACGAGCAGGCTGACCATGCCTGATGATGGAGGGAGCTGATTTGGTCAGGGAATTGTAATGTGTTCAGGGTGCCAGTGATAACTCACGTGCTTTTCTCAAATATACCGTGCCATATTTTCCCTCCAACAACTACTGCGAGCAGATGAAATACCCAGTCTTAACATCCATCCGAGGTATGGTGCATTTTGTGATGAAACACTCGACCTGCAAATCACCAATCTGACAGTTGAGCTGATCATGTATGCAAAATAAAAACTCCAAAAACACTCGGAAGATGCATATGTCTGCCAAGCTGAACAATTTATGTTTTGTATCTCACCAATAGGCCGGATCTGCATGCGGACCTGAACCAAAATCGAATCGGCTTGTTCTTGTCACCGAACCAACTCATCCACCAAGCTTTGTTATAATCTGCCCATAATCATAACGCAGCGACGCATATTGTATGCTGGAGCATGGCGTCCCTGTGTCCACTTTCTGCCGGTACTCCAAGGGCCTCTGTCTGGCCATCCCGCAGGCAGATGCCTGGCCCATCCCCATCTCTTTGAGATGTTGATCAATCAGCTGCAAACACGAGGCATGTGGTCGGCCGATTGGCTTCCTCCACTCACGAGGATACCTCGCTAAGAGAATCTGGTGTGTAGGATCAGCCTCAGGTAAATGAGCCACATGTCCATACAGCCGCAGCTGATGCTCACAGACTGTGCAGGTAACAAATCTCATTTCAATCTCTCTCAGCAACCGCTCGTTGGACACAAAGTCCAACCAGCGACAGCTAAGGATTCTCCAAAGAGACCTGGTACCAAAGATAATAAGTCTCCATCCCAGATCCCGGGTCAGACTCCAAGTCTCACATAGATAGAGCAAGACTGTAAGCAGCAAGGACCTGAAGACTTGGACTGTCATCCTCCCGCACAGGTACCGGGAGTGCTACACCCCATGATTCAGTGAATGCATGACTCCCCAGGCTTGACCCAGACATCTGTTGACCTCTGGCTCACACCCAGCATAGACATGAATATCACTGCCAAGGGAAGTGAATCTCTGCATGATCTCAACATCCTTGCCTCAAACAGGTACAGACAGGATAGCAGCATCCACAATGTCATTGAAAGCCTGTATCATAGTTTTGACCCAGGAAACTCGTAATCCCAGCAGCTCAACTCCTCATTCATCACCTCGAGGGCCCCCAAAAGGATATCCAGAGTCTCCACAGAGATGACTGTATCATCTGCAACATCAAGGTCAGAGATCTTGACATTCCCAAATGATGCACCGCAACTTAATCTCTCCGACATCCTCCCCATAATCCAGTCCATACAAGTGCAGCAAAGTGTGGGGGCCAGTCCACACCCCTGACATACTCCAATTACAACTGGAAATAACTCAGAGATACTACCACCACATCTCACAGCACTTTCAGTACCAGAGTCTGGTTCAAACATCAGATTGATCAGTTTTGGCGGAACACCACAAAGACCAAGAATCTTCCAGAGGGCATCCTGATTCACTGAATCAATCGGCTTGGAGAGATCAACATCGGCTGCTCGCAGCAACTGACAAAACTCTCGTCTCCATTCAGTGAGGTTTTAAAGAGCATGAATACGGTCAATCGTTGACGTCTTTGGTTTAAAGCCTGACTGCTCTGGACGCTGGTGCTCAAGCAGATGGTGGCGAATCCTATCAAGAATTATCCCAGCAAAGACCTTGCCCGGCACTGAGAGCAGCGTCACCCCTCAGTAGTTGTTGCAGTTTTGGCGATCATCCTTCCCTTTCCAGAGGGGGATAACAAGGCCCCTCTTCCAGTCAGTTGGAATGATGCCTGTGTTCCAAGCAGAGCACAGAACTGCATGCGATGACACGAGTACAGCATTTCCACCAGTCTTGAGAAGTTCAGCAGGGATGCCACAAATCCCAGGAGCTTTATCGCATTTCAACCGGTTCACATCAGTCTGTGTTTCCACAAAGGAAGGTGGACCGCAGTTGATTTGGAGGATCAGCAATAGGGATAGTAACACGTGGTTCCTGACATCCAACTCAACAACTGGTGGATCAGCCTGGTACAGCCGCTTAAAGTAACCAGCCCAGCGGACCTTCACTTCAGACTCCTCTGTCAAGAGCCTACCATCCTCTGTTCTAACTGCAGTACACTGAGGGATGGGCTTGGAAACGAACGCAATGTGCAAATGCCCCTGTAAACAGAATGAGAATCACTTGACCACAGGGGAACTTCTACCCTCTCACAGATTCCTTGCACATCGGCCTCCTTTTCCACCCTTCGTGCACGTACAGTTTTACATCTCAGCTCCCTGAACACCTCATCTCTGCCATTCAGCCTGGCCGTGCAACTCTGGTCAATGGTATCTATTGCCCCATTGAGAGGCAAAATTCTTCTACATCCTACGATGAGTTCCAAGACATCCACCAGCAACATCAAGCACAGTGGTCTTGAAGGCACTCCACAACTACAGTATCCCCAAAAGCTCCCAGACCCCCCCCCCAAATCCCCTCTCAGCCTGTTTGCAAACTCCTCAGCTGCCTTCTCATCATTGAGCTTGCCACCATCCAGCCTCGCCTGGGATGGAACCATTCTCCTGAATTTTAGCTGCAACTTCAGAGTTGCTACAACAAGCTTGTGGTCAGTATTGAGGAACTGAGAACTCCGATCGACCCTGCAGTTCTGGATTATCCTCCACTAACCATCAGCGAGTACATTGTCAATCTCCTTTGCCACATCACCAGCGTTGGAATCCCAAGTCCAGCAATGAGCCTGTGGGTGCTGAAACCATGAACCAGCCACCCTAAGTCCATGACTTCTTGCAAAGACAAGGAACTTAATGCTATTCTGTTTCACAGTTGCAGACCCACGGCGACCAACACATGTCTCATAACTATCCCTATCACTTCCAATTTATGCATTGAAATCCCCCAAAACTAGAAGGGTATCTCGTCTGGGGCACTGATCAACCACAGACTCGAGCGTGGATGGAATTCATCCTTCACGGTGAGATCACTCGCCTCAGTCGGAGCATATACAGAAAGAAGGGAAATGACACCCAAGGAGTGATGAATCCTTAGTCTCATTATACACTCGTTGAATGGTGTTACCTCAATTATCATTGAATTCAGCTTATTGGACACAGCTACAGCAACTTCTTGGGCATGGTAACCATCAGAGCTACCAGACCAAAAGTCAGTGGAACCAGCTGCCATGATTTCACTGCAATCCTGTCGCCGAACCTCAGAGAGTGCTGCAATAGCGATGGCCAAACGCTTGAGCTCAGATGATAATTGAGACAGGTGATCATCCTCTCTTAGTGATAGGACATTCCAGGTACCCACCCAAAGTGACTGACTCAGGTTAACCCAAGGAGACCACCGTCTGGTGGATGACACCTTTGCACCACCCCGACACACACGATCGCTATCTGACCCTGGAAGGCCTGGAAGGTTACCCTCCTGTCATCAAAGATTTGGGGTCACGAAGGCTTTGCCCCAATCCCGTCATCCAGTGAGCTGCCCGGTGAAGGGCAGCTGCGATGCCATTGTGATAGACTCCCACGGAGTGGGTCTTCAGATTTCTTTTTGCTTTTGGTATGTTTTGTGGAATGAATGGTTTTTTTGGTGGCCGGAGTGCAAATCCTGCCGCCAACCTCCTAATAAACAGTAACCCAACTGCAGGAGGACGTCCACAGACACAGTTTTGCAGTAGATATGGATGGCTTTTGGCTCACAAGGAGCTCCTCTGACCTTTGACAGGTTTTGTTTTTAATCTTGCTGCATGTCCATGTCGTATACCCTCCTCACCAGGAAACTTGGTGGGCGAGACAGTTTCGTCGCCAACAACTTGACATTGAAACAGGTTAGTACAGGTTGTGTGGTACCTGTAGCAAGTCACAGATCTAATCTGACCTGACCTGATAATGAGGTCTGCCTAATCCCACTAGAAGTAATAACAGTATAGTAGAAAAATCGTGCAAATTATGATACAAGCATCAGATTTGGCATTTCTGATCAAATCTGCCTGATTGGCCATTTGAAAATCCAAATTTTGAAAAAAACAAAAAAAAGAATAAAAAAAAATTTGAAGTCACAGCTGGCTGAAATTCTTGAAGCGCAAGTAAACATCCCAGACAGAGAACCAAGGGGAAATTCAGTCATCATTGATAGCTCAGCACTTATCAATGCCCTACCTCCACGCACTTCAAAGATATTTGATGGCTATGCTAAAGAAGACATCATCCCAAAGCTGAAATCCTATGGTGCCAGGTACGAGAGGGTAAACGTAGTGTTTGATGTGTACAAGAAGTCAAGTCTGAAGTCCGAGGCAAGGTCGAAAAGGGGGCAAGGAATCAGAAGAAGAGTGACAGGAACCAGTAAGACCCCAAGTAACTGGAGAAGCTTTCTTCGAGATGACAGCAACAAGACTGAGCTGTTTCACTTCCTTGTGGAAAAGATGTGTGAAGCGCAGACGACAAGCACAGTCATTGTCACAAAAGGAGAAGATGCCATTAGCAACACAAGGAAGTCACTGGATGCTGTCTCCATGTTGTCATGAAGAAGCTGACACTCGAATATTTGTACACGCCAGGGATGCAACGACGGATGGTAGGAAGTCCATTATCATTAAGGCTAATGACACGGACGTACTAGTCATAGCAATATCTGTACTGCCATCCTTACAGGAACTAGGTCTTGCGAACATGTGGATTGCCTTTGGCCAAGGAGCCAAGGCGCGATGGATTCCAGTCCATGGGGTAGTTTCTGCAATAGGGCCTGAGAAAGCGAGAGGGATCCGATACTTCCATGCGTTCACTGGATGTGACATCGTGTCTGCCTTCCACAGTAAAGGGAAGAAACCTGCATGGCAGACTTGGAACGTTTTTGATGATGTTTCTGACACATTCACCAATCTCAGCCAGCATCCAACATTGATTCGTGATCTTGACTTTTTTTGAAGTTTTTTTTTTTTTTTTTCAAAATTTGGATTTTCAAATGGCCAATCATGCAGATTTGATTAGAGTCCCCTGGAGAACAAATGTGCCAAATTTGATGCTTGTATCATCATTTGCACGATTCCTCTCAAAAATTGCTGTTATCTGCCCCACTATAAAAGTCAAAACACCTCACATTCGAGGCTGGCTGGTCGTCATCTCTCTCCCTCTCTGTGCATGCTCTTTCTGGTTGAGATAGTCTTGCCTGTGCACCTGGTGTCTGCTCGCCTGTACACCTGTCCCGTGGTTCCTGCCTACTTGCCCACCCCCTGTTAACTTCACAGTTTATGGTGGAGGGAGTACATAATGGGACCCGGCACACAAGGTGCTGTGGGATCGAGCTCTTTGTGAGATGACCGGTAGGAATCACCGGGAGTGGGACCACACGTTGCGTGGAACGGTATCGCACCGTACAGGTTCCTGTAGTCTTCTCTCTGTCTTGTCCTTTTTCTGTCCATCTTGGCACCCATGAAAAGCAAGGCCTTCAAGATTGGAAAACATGGAAATCGCCCACGATGAAGCCGAGTCTATGAGTCTATCACAACGCCATCACAAACAGGTCAATTGTCTCTTTGTATTCAAGCATCACTTCTCTGACATTGCACCCTCGACTCTTTCTGTACTCTGTACCCCCCCCCCAGGTTTCTGCACATCACACACAGTCCACAATCAACCCCCTTCTGGTTAAATTATCTAAATCCAGGATCACTGATCACCTCCACTCATTTGTTCCTCTTTTCTCCCACCTGCGGAACCAATTTCCACATTCTCTTCAATCTCATTCTTCCCTGAAGGTCTTCAAGACCGCTGTTCACCACCATCTCAGATGATGCCCAATCCAAACCATGATCTTTCTACCCTCGTTAACCCACCTCAATCCTTCCTCCTTATAAATTTCCAGTTTTCCCTCCTGTTTCCTTCTGTGTCTATTTTGTCCACCCTAGGTATCCTCTCCTACCACTCCTTCCTCCCCACACTCATTCTTTGTCCATGTCTGCCTCTATCGTTGCTTTCAACTCTGCTGATGGTGTTTCCCCCTCTCTCAACTGTTACTTTTGTCCTGTTGTTTCCTGATCTATTCAGTGTACTAATTCTAGCTCTTCCATGAGCCTTGACCATATATAAAAAAAATAATAATTACAATATCTTCCCATGAGTGTGAGACATGAAACTGTGCGACATTTCTGTTTTTCTTCCTCTTTCAGTTATGGTAAAAAGCAAAGAAAAACTAAGATCTCTGAAATGCGACAATTGAAGAGATAGCATTAATTTCAGGATTTATCCATTTTTGTTCACAAAATCAATATGAATGATAAACATACATGATATTAATGTTTCAATAATCACATTTGAAAATCTTTACCAACAGCTTCATAACTTGTTTCCTTTAGTTGCTAATTACATCATTTTGCAGGTAAGAGGTGAATGTTCTGCTTAGAGCAAAGTTGCTCAGTTTTTAAGCCTTCACTGACAAAGTCGCTGGAGGCGTGTTTTCGGGTTGTCCGTCTGTCCTTCCGTCCGTGCTAATTTTCTGTTTTCTCTGCAACCTCTTATCCGATTTTATCAACATTTTCGCCATAGGTGTGACTACTCATGCCGACTGTTTTCATGATAGTTATGACATCATAGGTCATGTGGTGTGGCAGCCATTTTGGAAAATAGGAAAACCTTTGGACCACTGTATCTCTGAAACCACTCCATGGAAAAAATTGGAACTATCACATGTCAAGTACTCCCAATGGGAAACAAGTGCAACTGTTTTTTTGATTTTGTCATAAGTGGTTTGTTGTAGTGTCATAATTGCAAATGTCAAATGCTTTATCCGATCAGTATGAAATTTTTGAGGGTCATCTCGTGCTAAATTGTATTGAGGGGGGGGGGGGGTAATGATGACATCATCAGCCACGTGGTTCGGCAACCATTTTTTTTTGACATAAAAATCTTCAAAAGATCTCCGAAATGGCTGAACAGATCGAGGCAAAACTTTACAGGTACAGTATGATTGCCTGTCAAATTATTGAATATTTTAAATATTTGATGAAATGCAGCCAGAATTATTTCATATTTTGAATCTTGGTTCGGGGATTGAAGTCAAACTTGGTACAAGTATGTATCATGATGATATAATGTGGGTGGAGGCATATCTGGTGACATCGAAGAGTGCCCTTCTCGTTGTTGTTCCTTAACACTTTGATCATACTTTGCTGTGAACCATCATGATTACCAAGTCCACCTGATAAACAATTAGTTCAATATGTCACCAATTAATTACAGCAATTATAAATGAAAATGATAACATAACAAAAAAGCAGCTCAAAAGTACGATATCTATTCCTTGTTAAATCGTATTGCATTATGAGTGGGGCACGCTTGTAGACTATTCCTGGTGTTGGTTCAATGGTTAGGGTGGTGAGCTTGGGATCCTAGGATCCTGAATTCAAATCTCACTTGGCTGTTGAATCAATACCAGGTGGGGTTGACTCTGCTTGTCATCCTTCTGAGATCGGCAAAATGAGTCCCAGCATGCTGGTATCTGGTGTCTGAGTGGTGACCCATCCAGGATTGTGCCCAATAGAAAAGGAGACTGCTTATGCTTCAGTCACATTTGGCTCGGCGGCCACTAGCAATTATAGGACGGCCGCAGTATTTCCACGGTCACACAATGTAGCAGTCACATGTTTTTTTTTTTTTTTCGGGTAGCTGCACGGGGTATTTAGAAATTGTGGAGACCGAAAACGTGGGGGTGCCGTACGGTCTTTGATTTGATGTTGCACGGTGACCTTAGGGCGTCCCTGCGGCGGCCATAGAATTTTCAAGGCAGACGCAAGGTAGCCTCAAGGTGCCCGCAAGGCAACCACAGGGGGGCCCTAAGGAGAACGTGCAAAATAGTGCGACTGCCATAATTTTTTTGGGGTTGGCAAAATTCATTTTTCATTGATAAGAGCCTACGGAAAATGCACGAATAACGCAAGCCCACCGTACGCCCTACGTACGGTTGACGTGGAACACATCTACATCATGGCTATGACTTGTCGAATTGCTATGGCCAACCTAGAAATGAAAAAAGTTATTACTCTGCGCGATTATTCCACGGAGACCCCTACGGCCTGTAAAAGATAGCCATACGCCCTCGGGCCACCCTGAGGCCGCCTCAAACTCTGCGGCCGCCGCACATTTCTGTCAATTCAGGGGGGGGGGTATGGCCGCCGTATCCTAGCCGTAGAGCAAATGTGACTGAGTCATGAGGCAGCACCAACGCTCTGCACAGAGTATGGTCCCAATGGATGGATGGATGCTTGCAGACTGCAAGCAGAAGTTTGGGTGCATCCTACTTGCTTATTAAACACAAGCTTTACATATGTGTTTAAATGGATTTTGCTTGCATTCTGCAATCAGCGAAATAAATCAAGTGAATCAATAACTATGGGCCATGAGGTATTGCGGTCTATCTTGCTGAGAAACTAACTTTCATTGGAAACCTCTGGGAAATACATGAATATATGATTTTCCAAACAAATTAAACGTGCTGAATCTAAATATAAATGTTGGCAGTGTGGCAATGTGGCACATAGATGTAGGCCTTGATTTTACTCTTGAAGAAGCAAATTGACCAAGCTTGTATTGCAGGTATGGATGATCCTGTCATACTTGAAAACATGCTTTTATGAATGAATTAAATGCACTGAATCGAAAAATGAATGTTGTCAGCACAGCAACATGGCACATATTCCTCCATTTGTCCATTGAATGTGCATTTGTCTTTCACCAACTTTGTATACTACAGGAGACCTTCCTACATAACACACTTCTATTATATCTTTGTCATTATTATTCATTCCAGTAGACATGATCAATGGTACTTCAGTACTCGGAGCAAGAACACTCCTGCATGTAGGGTCAAAATCACTTCAAAAGTATCTGTCAGCTCGGCTTCAAATGAATTTCCAGGTGTAGGAGACTTTGTGATGAATACAATAAGAACATAAATACATCATTTATTGATGAACACACGGTATATCTTGATACTGTGTCAAAGCATTCACGAAGAATGATGATCAGTTAACTGGGCCAAGAATCAAATTATAGTGTAGGTCTCTCATGTATTTGAGAATTGAGATAACTTGGAAAATTTCCTGAATGAAAGCTTTAAAATACTCATGAAAACCACTACTGTTACTCACACACACCGGTCTGCATAACGGAAAAGTAATGAGGATATCATAGGTTTAAACATGTCAAATATTGCTTAGAGCAGGGGTTCTTAACCGGGGGTACCCTTACCCCTTGGGGGTATGGGAACTAAATGCTGGGGTTACGGGACTCGATCTCTGAATAATTGTATATATTTGATTTATTAATTTATAGTTGCTTAGAATATTAGATTATAACTCGCACTGTTATTCAATCTTTTAAAACCACACATTAAGGTGAATTATAACTCGCGCTGTTATAATCTGAAATAGGTGAATCAAAGTTATATTGTAAAATACTTGTAGCTATTTGTATATTTGTAATTTGTCGGTTATTTTTTATTTTTTTATTTTGTAAATATAAATGAGAAATGCTTATGATTGCCTTTCATGCTCTATTCCTAGCTATCCATGTCTAAAATAATTTCAAGCTATTGACATCTTTGGAATTCATACTGTCAACTAATAGGACTGGTGATGATGGTGATTTCGACAGTCAAGCGAAGGGGGTATGGGACCATGTTGGGCAATCCATTGGGGGTTTGGAATCATCAAAAGGTTAAGAACCCCTGGCTTAGAGAGTGAGGCAACTTATTGTTCCTCATCGGAATTGTCATCTCAGTTTTGAGTGCCATTACAGTGCTGCATGAAACACCACGTCCGAGGTTGCTCACCAGGTCCACTATTTTGGACGATCTCGTCAAATGATTGAGAGTCAGGCCCACCACATGTGACTTCATCATCCACGTGTTTGTACTTTATAACAAATATGTTTTACTTGTCTTGTCGGTTTGGTGTTTTCCGCGAAATCTCACGATAAGAAATATTTATTCACGTTACCCTAACGACATTTGTCCAAGAAAAAAGCCCTTGATGAGGGGCTATTATATGAGGGTAGCATTACCCTTTTAGGTTGTGGTACCCTATTGTTTTTGTTCAGATTATTTGTCGTCGCTTCGCTGATGAGGGTATTCATGGGTAGGGGGTCAAAACCAACAACAACAACAGCAAAAAAAAGCAAGCAAACAAACCAAAAATTTATTTCATTAATTGAAAACATTTTTTTGCATTTTATTCCTTGGATCTTGTGTAGATAAATTAGTATTGTGTTCATGCAGGCATGACAAGCTGAATGGCCTCCTCCTGTGTTAGATTTCCTTGTATGTCCAGGGTAGAGTGATGAGGCCTGAATCCGAATTGATCTGAGATTAGGCCGTTGGAGAAAGGGGAAGATTTTATGTCGACTGTCATGATGGATTCCATGACCTTGCTGATTATTGGATGCAAGTTGATTGGTCTATCGTTAAGGGGATCGGAGTTTGCACCATGTATATATAATGCAGTGATGTTGGCCGACTTCTAAGCAGATTAAAAATGACATGGGTGCAATGACAATGTGAACAGATTAGAAAGCGGATGTGTAAGGTTTTTTAAGAAATGTGTCCTTATGATGTCCAGACTCGTTGCAGAATCAGAGTCGAGGGGCAAATAGGAGCGATTGTGGATGGTGAAGAGAGGGAGCAAAGGATTGGGGACTCAATATTTGGAAGTAAACACAGAATTGAGGGAAATGGCCTTCTCATGAGTGGTGTCAGCTGTGGTGCCATTTGAAGTGAGGGAAGGGATGGAGGAGGAGCACACACCAGAGATAGACTTAACAAGGTACCACTGGGTTTTTAAGGAAGTAGACAAGTTTGAAAGTTCAGTCTTGAAGGTGGCCAGATCTTGGTTTCTGGCTCTCCTGAGATTGGACACACACTTGTTGTGCACTTTCTGGAATGGATTATAAAATCACAACTGCTGATAAGATTTTTTAGTAGTTTCAGTGTCCACTTCCTTTTTGCCTCTCAACTGTATTACCTGATATTGAGATCTTGACTGAGCTGTAAGCCATCATCCTGGTATTTCACATGCAAGACCAGAGCATCAATATTTGCCCTTCCATTAGAAGGACGTTAAGCTGGAGTACCCATCTGCTAGCACCAGTGTTGGTGGACATTAATAATTCTCTGGCAATAACAACCATAAGCTGTCAATACTAATGCAGAATTTGATGACCAAATGGCTTCTTAGTTCGTTTAAGGTCGTTGTATGGGAACTTTAAAAATATATATTTATTCGTGCAGATTAGGTGAGGTTTCACCAGTACCCTGAGCAAATTCCAAATTTCTGCCAGCTTCAGTCGAACATCAAGCTTGAACAGCCACTTCCTGAAAGATGATCCAAAAAAGTTGACTGGCTGACCTGACCCCACAAGATGACCCCACAAGAAGGTACCAATAATTGGGGCAATGAAGTAACAGTAGTCATAGTAGTAGTCGTAGTAGTTTCAGTAGCCATCTTTGTGCCAAATATTGCCTGATGTCAAGCATAAAGAATGCTATTCCTCTCTCATAGTAAGTACAATTTCAATGGTTCAGATTTCAATTTCACTTCCGGTTCTGGGTTTGGAGCATTGGCAGGTCTCCTTGGGGGCTCCCTGCTGACGATGTCAAAGTTAAGTTTCCGGTCGTTATTTGTCCCGTTTTAACTGTTTATTTTCTCACCTACATGTTACTGTGTGTTCCTTGTTCGGTTTTGTTTCAAAAATCGTGCTATTTTGTGAGATTTCGTCGAACTTGTCTTACTGGGTGCTTGAGGCCTATCCTTGAGGCTTGAGGCCTACCCTTTGTTCCCCTCGGTGTGCGATCTTGTTTATTTGTTTTTTTCTCCCCATTTGAAATGAAAGCGAGGGAAAAACCTTCAGAGTGTAGGCTTTTTTCCACTTGATTGAAGCCACTTCTACAGGCACATCAGGGGATACAGGTGCAGCAAGGAGTACAAATGTAGCAATGTATACATGTGCAGTAGATCACCGCAAAATAAATCAGCAATTAGCACGGATTCCGGTATACTCTCAATTCATACCATTCAACGAGCACCAAGTGGACCGCCGCCATAAATGACAATGCCCCAGGGACAATCCCCCCGACCGCGTGGAATCTCGGCTTTATCTATCCCGTGCGTGAGCCGCGCGACATGTGATCACGCGTCACGTCCTTCAATTCATCACATTCTCCCCGTCTTTAAAATGTAACTAGAGACCCAACTAACGCACCATGATTACTTCAGCGCTATAGGAGTATACATTTCAAGCAGCGCGAACTATTTAAACTACAGAAGCATACATTCCAAGCAGTGAGGATTATTTTGAGTTGTAGGAGCATGGTAATGAGCATCGATATATGATATAATGAGCATATAGGAGCATGAGCATCGAGGATGCCGATAATCCACTTTACAGATCGAGTCGGCGAGGGGGTTTTATCCGTCGACCTCTCCGGGAGTAAATGGCGGTTTCACTTGAGGGAGGCTTCCGATCCTCTTGGGGAGCCTCGACTCGTGCCGGGGATGACTCCCTGATCGCTCTCAGGTGGAACACGACAGCTCCGTCGCCACCATTCCCGGGTGGAGTTCCTGGGGGGAGGAAACACCTGGGGAGGGAATATCAGAGGGAGGAGTGCCAGATGGTGGTGTACCTGCGGGAGGAGTACCTGAGGTAGCCAAATGGTGAACCAACACAGTGGTCTCCCTGCCATCAGGAAGTCTGACATGAGCATACTCTGGATTAGCATCGATGAGTTCGACCTCCTCCACCATGGGTTCATACTTGCTTTGTCATACCGGGCGTTTCATGAACACTGTTCCGGGATAGATTAGCCAGTTGGGCGCCGTTTGGCCGTCAACATAACGTCGCTGGTGAGTAAACATTCGTTCGTGAGGAGTAGCATTGGTGGATGTACAGAGCAAAGAGCGTATGGAATTCAGAGCGTCAAGAAGGGTAACCTCCAACTGCTCGGGCCCCAGCCCTCTCGATTTCAGCGCCAGAGTTACGGCTTTCCAAATGATTCCATTATATCGTTCCACCTGCCCATTACCCTGTGGGTTGTAACCCGTTGTTCGACTAGTTGCTCTGCCGTGCTCAAATAGGAACTGTTTTAGCCCGGCCGACATGAAACACGGCCCTCTGTCTGAATGTATGTACGAAGGTTTTCCAAACATTGCGAAGAGGTCAGACAGACATTTCACGACAGTGCCCGAGGTCATATCCAAGCACGGAAATGCGAAAGGGAACCTTGAGTATTCATCAACAACAGTGAGTATGTATCTGTTGTCTGTCTCAGTCGGCAGGGGCCCTTTGAAGTCGATATTTAGTCTCTCGAAGGGTGAAGTGGCCTTGATCAACCTGCCAGATGCCGCGCCATAGAATCTGGGTTTTAGTTCAGCACAAACAGGGCATGAAGCATTCATTTGTTTAATATCTTCGATAGAATAGGGAAGGTTTTGTCTGCGCACGAAATGTGCCATTCTGGTTACTCCTGGGTGGCACAGAGACTCATGGAGGTCTTGCAAAGCCCGACTGATTGTCGCCGAACAGTAGACCCGAGAGAAGGCATCTGCAGCAGGGTTTTCCCTCCCGGGCCGGAAAACAATGTCATAACTATAGCAAGCTAGGTCTATCCGCCATCTCATTATTTTCTCATTCTTAATTTTCCCGTTATTTTTCCCATCAAACATGAATGCAACAGATCACTGGTCCGTGACGAGTGTGAAGTGGTTTCCCAGTAAATAATGTCTCCATTTACGCAGGGCTTCGACAATAGCATACGCTTCCTTCTCTATTGCTGAGTGTCTCTGCTCGCTTCCAGAGAGAGTTCTCGAGAAGAACGCGACGGGTCGTCCGGACTGATTGAGTGTCGCAGCGATCGCGTGATCGGAAGCGTCCGTTTCCACCATGAAGGGCACGGAGCTGTCAATCGATAGTACCACGGAATTACTGATATCATTTTTGAGGCTGTGGAAAGCTTTTACAACAGCGGCAACTGGTGGGAAGTTTTTGCAATGCACTAGGGGATGTATTTTCTCGGAGTATTGGGAGATCCATCTCGCGTAGTAAGCAAACATCCCGATCACCTGGCGCATTGTCTGCAGGTCCTGAGGTGGGGGTAGCTCACGAAGTGGATGCAATCGTTCAGGATCGGGCTTAATCGTGCCGTCGGCTATTGTGTAGCTGAGATGATTAATTGACCTTTCCGAGAATACGCATTTCTCGTAGTTGAGGGTCAGATTATATTTTCTAGCAATGGTCAAGAATCTGTCCAGATTCATATCATGTTCCCCCCGATCTTTACCGCACACCGTGACATTGTCCACGTAAACAAAAGTGTCTTTGAGGTTTTCATCCGAGATGATGTCGTCCATAACTCGTTGGAAGCAAGCTACTCCATTGGTGACACCGAACGGAATCCTCCTGAATTGGTAGAGGCGTCTACCTGCCTGGAACGCGGTGTAAGGTTTGTCTTCCTCTCGGATGGGAATTTGATGATAGGCGCTTCGCAAATCGATGGTACTGAATATTTTATAATTGGCCACGCGTTCGACCATCTCATCTATGCGCGGCAAAGGGTAGGCATTGAGTTGGGTGAAGCGATTGACCGTTTGAGAGTAATCGACAACCATTCGTTTCTTATGGTTCTGGCTGCTGATCACCAACACCTGCGCGCGCCATGGCGAATCGCTCGGTTCTATAATACCTTCTTCCAGTAATCGCTTGGTCTCAGAAGTGATGAAGTTCATATCGGCAGTGGTATATCGTCGCGATTTGATCGCTATCGGTTTACAGTCCGGCGACAAGTTAGCAAACAGCTGGGGGGACGATACCTCTGCGGTGATCAGAGCATTAAGAATTAGACGAGGTTTGCTTCCTCCAAAGGGTATTTCGACGCTCGTGTGCTGCTTGAGGACATTATGACCCAGAATTACGTCTGCGCATAAATCACGAAGCACCAGTACCCTTACATCCCGATGCGTGTACCCTTTTACGTCCAATTCAACATTGCAGTACCCTCGTACGCGGGACTGTAGTGATGTGGAGGCCATGCATACCGTATTGTCTGTCGGGTGGATCTTCCATTTCCTGCCCTTCACTAGCGAGCTGTTGACGAAACTTTCAGAGCTACCGGTATCAATCAGAGCCTCAGCCATATGCCCGTTAATTCGTACGTTGATGATAACCTTGGATAGATTCCCCGGTGAAGCTGCAGTTAGTTTCTTTTGTGAGTAGAGGGCCGCAGAAGTGGGTTTATTTTTTTCTAAGAGTAGATTTGCATACCCTGGCATAATGCCCTTTCTTGTCACAATTCATGCATGTGGCATCCCTGGCGGGGCATTTGTTGCGGAGGTGTCTTTTGTACCCACAAAAGAAGCATTTACCAACCGAAGTAGTGGCTGAGGAGTTTGACGAGGTCTGGGTATCCGATTCCTCGGGTTTATCTCCATCCTCAGTGTCGGAGGTGCCCTGGAGGGTTCCTTGAGTTTCCGCCGTAGCAGCGTTCATTAGCAGCATCGGTGTCCCATATGACTCAGATTGCTGCTGAGCCGTATCCATTGCTCGAGCCTGGTCAGCTACCTTTTCAAGAGTGGGTTGAGCTTTCTCCAGTAAGCGTTGCCGTATGGGGGCTGACCTGAGCCCTTGGATGAACGCCTCTCTGGTCGCTTCATCTCGATGTTCCTCGGCGGTTACGGCCCGGAAACTGCAGTCTTTTTCCAACTGCCTCAGAGCTTGCAGGAACTGATCGATTGTCTCCCCGGCTGCTTGCTTGCGTGTGTTGAGAAGATGTCGTATGTACACCTCGTTCTTGCGCTTCATTTAGAGCGCCTGCAGCACGTCGATCGCTGCATCGTAGGTGTCACACTCCAAGAAGAGCCTGAATACACTGGGCGAGACATGATTCACAAGTGCGGCCAATTTGTCGGCTCCCTCTTCAATAATGTTCAGATAGTGTGAGAAGGAACGGAACCAATGCGACCATTTCATTTCCGAGTCAGTCGCGTTTGGGTCTGCGTCGAACCTCTCCGGTTTGTAGATCTTGTCCATCGTCGGTTGAGGGAGCCGAAGGGATCAAGTGGAATAAATTGAAATGAAAGCGAGGGAAAAACCTTCAGAGTGTAGGCTTTATTCCACGTTGATTGAAGCCGCTTCTACGGGCACATCAGGGGATACAGGTGCAGCAAGGAGTACAAATGTAGCAATGTATACATGTGCAGTAGATCACCGCAAAATAAATCAGAAATTAGCACGGATTCTGGTATACTCTCAATTCCTACCATTCAACGAGCACCAAGTGGACCGCCGCCGTAAATGACAATGCCCCAGGGACAATCCCCCCGACCGCGCGGAATCTCGGCTTTATCTATCCCGTGCGTGAGCCGCGCGACATGTGATCACGCGTCATGTCCTTCAATTCATCACACCATTATCTTCAATTTCTATCTTTCCCACTTTCTTAACGTCGCCCATCCCAACTCATCACTCTATTTCTTATCCAACAAAAAATAAAAATAAATAAATAAAAAACCGCTATCTTTCTCCGATTCTTCTTCTTCTTCTTCATCTCATCTTCTTCTTCCTCGATTTTTTTTCTACAACACTTCCATGACCTAATCTGTTAAAAACTCTCTCAAACATTAATAATAATAACAAAAACGATCTCTTATAATGCTTCATCTTCCACTTTCACACGTGTGGTACTCTTTACTGCATCAGAATGCACGACTCTTCTTCTATTTAAACAGACTGCTCTCAATTCGACCTTTCCTTCATACCTTGCCAAAAAAATCCAACTGTTACAGCATTTCTTCTCTCCATTCTCTGAATTTGCCTTTATTGCATCCCTCAAGAAATGTGTTTAATCGCATCTCTGATCTAAAACTTAAAAAAACCCCAGTTTGCTATGAATGTTCACTTTCCATCAACCATTCTTTTTTTCCAACTTCAGGGCCAACTCACTCCTCTCACCCCTCACTCTCAAAGCAACCATCCCACTCTTCTCCCTCCAAGCCTACATCTCACCTCTCTCAAAAACTCCCCCCTCACGTTTCTCCCACCATTCATCCGCCTTACTCGTCCTTCCCAAAGTTCCCCCCTCCCATCCACAAAGCTGCCTCCTTCCACTGCCCTCTCACCTCCATCTCTTCACTCCACCTCCTCAAATTCTCAACTGCCTTCTTCCCCATCTCTTGTCCCCCCTCCCCCCAGTCCCATAGAGCCATTTCTCCTCCTCATTTGGCCCCTCCCCTAGCTATTCTACAATCCCCCACACTCTTTCAACAACACTCCTTACCTCCCCCTCATCCCTTGTCATACCCTCCCCCCCCACCCCCTGCACCCAAAGCCTCCTCCCCTACCTCTTCATTAAAAGTATGGACCTCAAATATCCGGGGCCTTCGCTCAAACCTTTCAGATCTTTCCATAAGGGTTGCCACTGACAAACCAGACATCATCTGCCTAACAGAAACTTTCTTCCCCCATGACGTGTCTGACTCCCAAGTATCTATCCCTGGTTACTCCCTCCTCCGGTTTGACAGGCCTGAGCCTTGCCCTGGTGGAGGAGTTGCTCTCTTCATCAAAGACTCTATTCCTCACTCTCCATGCACTGCCCTCACTCCCCCACACCCCCAGGAATACCTCTGGCTATGGCTTCCCTCAATTCCCACCTCATGTTTATATGTGTACTGTACCGTCCACCTAACAGTGATGACTCCATCTACACCTCACTATCTGAAAACATGGACCAACTTCTATCTTCTCATCCAAACTCTCTCTTCCTCATATGTGGTGACTTCAATTGTCATCATGCCAGTTGGCTAGGTGTGGGTACCTCTCTCACCTGTCATGGCACCTCAGCTAAGCTTCCTGTGACTCATTGGGACTGACTCAATCAGTCATCTTCCCCACCCGGATCTCAACCAATGGTACTCCATCTCTTCTGGATCTGATTTTGACAAATTTCCCTGACAAGATCTGCTGCTCTTCCGTCGCTCCAATCGGTTCTTCTGACCACGTCCTTGTCAAAGTGGACATCTCTCTGGCTATTATCAGAGAACCACCTCACCGCCGTCGAGTCTGGCATTTCACTCAAGCCGACTGGCAGGGTCTCCAAGCAGCCGTCAAACTTATAGACTGGTCTCCTATCTCTACTTTCTCCAACATCAACTCATCCTGGGAATTCTTTAAAAGAAACTTGCTCTCCCTCATGCACAGATTTATCCCCTCTCGTCTTCAGTTGTCCTACCCTTCCTCCCGCCCTTGGTTCACTGAAGCTTGTGGTGAGGCAGTTGTCCTGAAACAACTTGCCTTTGAATCATGGAAGGCAACCCAACTGAGGGCAATCTCAGTTCCTCCCATAAAGCTCGGAACAAGTGTGTATCTACCCTCAGGAGATCCAGAAAACAACATCTTTCTCATCTCAAGTCTGAACTCTCAAACCTCTCTCCCTCCTCAAAATCCTGGTGGCGTTTAATCAAATCTGTTTCTGGTGTATGTTCCCCCTCCATCCCCTCCCTTACCTCAAATGGCCGCACTGCTGATACCGCACGTGAAAAGGCTGAATGCTAAACTCGGTGTTTGCAGCTAAATCTTGTGTCCAAAACCCATCACTTTCTCTACCCACCTTACCTAGTCGCACCCAACTGTCCCTGGACTCTGTGTCCTTTTCTCCTGACAAGGTGGAGAGCTTGCTGTCAAACCTTGATTCAGATTCTGCAACCGGTCCAGACGGCATCAGCCCACGTGTCCTCAAAGCCTGCTCTTCTGCTCTTGCTCACCCTCTCTCTGTTCTGTTCACCCTCTCATTTGCTCTAAGGCCATCTGCCATCTCCTTGGAAATCAGCAAACATCACTGCCCTGCACAAAAAGGTGCAAAAACAGATCCCTGCAACTACAGACCAATCAGCCTTCTCCCAATCATCAGCAAGGTTATGGAATCATCGCTTCAGACATCAAATTCTTCCTCTTCTCCAATAACTTGATTTCTGATCATCAATTTGGTTTCAGACCAGGTCACTCTACCCTGGATATGCTGCTTCTGCTCTCCCAACAATGGATGAAAGCCCTCAATGCCAAACAAGAAATCCAAGCCGTATCCCTGGACATATCACGTGCTTTTGACACAGTCTGGCACCCTGCACTACTCACCAAACTCTCTTCCCATGGTATTCAAGGCCATCTCCACTCATGGCTCGCAGACTTCCTCTCCTGTCGCAGTCAACGTTTGGCCCTGAATGGAGTTCTTTCATCCCCGCTTCCTGTCCAGGCTGGAGTTCCTCAAGGTAGCGTTCTGGGCCCTGTTCTTTTTCTGGTTTTCATCAATGATCTCTCCGACTCTCTGGAAAATCCTCTACATCACTTTGCTGATGATTTCATCTTCTGCCGTACCATCGGTCATCCCTCAGACCGGCAAGCAGCAGTTTCTTCGCTCACTGCTGATCTGGATAAAATCACAAACTGTTCCAACATGTGGAACATGTCTTTCAATCCAGACAAATCTCACATTCTCACTATGTCTCTTTGAAAGGACCGTTTAGAAAACCCCCCCATCCACTTTCTCAACAATCCTCTGGAAGAAGTCCTTTCTTTCAAGCTTCTGGGTCTCACTATCTGCCATGACCTTTCCTGGGAAAGCCACATTTCAAACCTCGCCTCCAAAGCCAGTCGCCGACTGGGAATCCTCCGTCGTGCAAGGTCCTTCCTCGGCCCACCTGAGCTCTTGACCACTTACAAGGTTTTTGTCCGCAGCCTGATGGAGTACTGCTCTCCCCTCTGGGCTGGTGCTCCTGCCTCCCACCTTTCTCGGCTTCACGCTGTAGAAACCAAGGCATTTCCCGCAATGAGGCCGAGTCTTTGGGCCTCTCACTCAATCACCGCAGGTTGGTCGGTGGTCTTTCTGTCTTCTACCATCTCCTCTCCAGCCTCGCACCCCCCCTCCTGCTCTCTCTGCGATTTGTCCCCACCACATTTCCGCAGGGCGCTCAAGGTCCGCCAACAACTCCCTTCTGGTAAAACTACCAAAATCACGAATCACTGCTCACCTTCACTCTTTCATTCCTCTTTTTTCCTCCTTTGGAATAAAATCCCTCACTCTATTCATTCCCATTCTTCCCTCCAGGCCTTCAAAACAGCTGTTCACCACCACCTCTTATCATCCCCCATCCAAATCCTTGATCTTTTCTACCCCCGATAATCCACCCAAGCCCACCTCCTTCAAATTCCCTGCTTTCTTTCCTGAAAGTCCCTGTAATGTCCATCTTCTGTTCCCCATGTTCCCCGTCCCATCCTTCTCCCTTCCACAGATCTCCAAATGTCTCTCTTCCCCACTATTTTGTCCTTCCCACTCCCACCCCTCCTGTTTCATGCCCCCCCCCCCTTGATGCGCGCTGTGTGTTTGCTCTCATACGAGCCTCGACAAGGTATACAAAAAAAGGTGTATTGTGGTCTGTTGACTGGCCCTCACGTGGTGTGCCAAGATTCAATACATCCCAAAGTGGTTGCATTCAGGTTAAATCCGGACTCTGATAGCGACTGCAGATTTCAACATTGTTGTGTGTGATCCAATTTCTAATAAACACATCACGAGATCAATGTGTGTTGGTTGTCACGTCTGTAATTTTGAGGGCCCTCTATTGTATCACAGCATTGTCTAAAATGTCACAAAAAGATAAATTCATAAAGCACGTCCTGCTTGGCATCACAGGAAAAATTGCCCTTGGAGTGCTCATAAATTTCAATTTGAGTCTTCTGTTCCATTACTTTTAGTCGTAAAGTATGGAGTCCTTTTAAAGTTAAAAAAAAAAATTAAGTATCTCTGGAAGATATCGAAACATATGTGTGTATATATATATATATATATATATATATATGTGTGTATATTTCTCCATATGTATATATATATATATATATATATATATATATATATATATATATATATATATATATATATATATATATATATATATATATATATATATATATGCATATATATGTGTGTGTATATATATATATATATATATATATATATATATGTATATGTATATATGTATATATGTTTATGTGTATATATATATATATATATATATATATATATATATATATATATATATATATATATATATATATATATGTGTGTAAAGAAGAAGACGGTTTATCCAACCAAAAGTAAAACTAGATCAACTCCACTAATTTGAGCAATAAGCAAGAGCAGATCTGGTCTCAGGTGACGTTTCACCAGCTTCACAGCTGGCTTCCTCAAGCCAAATGGACCTCGAGCCTCAGCATGTTTTCGGTTTTCATTTCGATACGACCACTCATTTAACGTCACGTGCTGTCGCTCGAGGTCAAATGGAGTGCTTTTCTTAATTCTATTTTGCCAACCTCAAGCAAAATAAATGTCAAATTGCATAATCGATGGGCTACTCTTCTCTTTTTTGTTTTTATTGTTTGGGGATTGTGGATACATTTGGCAAAGGATTGGAGATTCAATATTTAGAAGCAACACAGAATTGAGGTATATGGCCTTCTCACGAGTGGAGTCGGCTGTGATGTCATTTGAAGTGAGGGAAAGGATGGAGGTGGAGCATACACCAGAGACAGACTTGACAAGGTACCACCAAGTTTTAGAAGAAGTTGACAAGTTTGAAAGTTCAGTGTTGAAGTTGTCCAGATGTTGTTTTCCAGCTCTCCTGAGGGTGGACACACTTTTTGCGGGCTTTGTGGAATGGATTATAAAATCACAACTGCTTATAAACAAGATTGTAACAGTTTCAGTGGCCACTTAGTTTTTGCCTCTGAGCTGTATTGCCTGGTTTTGAATCTTGACTAAGCTATAAGCGATTATCCTGGGACCATTATCTCGTATATAATAAAGAAAGTTTTTGTTTACTTGTACATTCGGGCCCTGCAGGAACCAGTGCAACCAAACTTTTCATGGCGTCCTCTTTCATCCCGAGGAAGGTCTTGGGCTATGCTTGGATAAAAAAAAAATTGAAATGTTATAAAAAAAAATTAAAATCAGATAATTGGCTTTCAGGCCTCGATCGGATCGTGTGCTTATTATACACTATCTGGGATTTTGCCGGGAGCGAATGAGTAATATGTTTTGTGAAGATCGTCAGTTGAGGTTGTTGCGATTTGTTGTATTTAAAAATATATAATTAAAATAAAAAGTTGAAAGAAGGGAAAGGGGTCCATGTGCATTTTGCAATGCCCAAGATTGGTAATACATACAAAACCACGAGGCCAACATTCTCCAATTTGTAAGTAGGAAATCTGAACATACATATTTCATTGCATTTCCCCAGGCAACAACTAGTAATTCATCTAGTTGTTCTTAATTTGCATCAACAATTTGGATAGTGGTGTTAGATTTGGCTTTCTAAATTTGCAGATGACACAAAATTTGGAGGTAAAGTAGAGAGCAAAAATGGGGGATAGGGTGGTGATCAGATTCAGGAAAGTCTACATACTTTGATTGATTGGGCAAATGATTGGCAGATGCAATTTAGCATCAGAAAATGTCAGGTGTTGGGGATGGGAAAGAATAATGAAAATAGAGATAACATAATGTGAAGGGAAACCTAGGAGCATGTCACACAGGAGAAGGATCTGGGGTTGGTAACAGATATGGGGGGTAAGGAAACAGCACAATGCCAGGAAGTGAAAGGTATAGCAAACAGGGTTTTAGGATCTATTCGTAGGGGTACAAAATGTAAAAGGTCTAAGTTGTGGTTAACTTCCCCATGTTCGAAGCACAAAGTGGGGTTAAGCAACTGCTTCACTCTGTCTGCAGACGTGAGTTTCTGATCGAGTAACCACTTAATTTCAATTGATTGTTGTATTTTGAAAACGTATCAGAACATAAATCGGAACACGAAGCTGCAGTTTAGCAGGACTCTGGCTCTGAATTTGGAAAATTGTACGGAATCTAGTCCCGACAGCACATACACGCAGAGGAGTAAGATATTTTTTTTTTTTAGTCTGCCTGCCTGTCTGGCATTCAAATAAAATAGAAGATAATTCAAAACAGGAAACTGACTTTTTATGGACATCATAAGGACACAAACACAAGGCACAAATAACTAGTTTAACTTGTTAAATAAGGTGGCGTAAAAGACGCTGCATCAACGGCCGCAAATTTCTGAAAAAGGTTGTTTTTTTTCTTTCTACAGCCTTTAAAACTTTTATTTTATTTTTATTGAATGATATACTTGAACACTGTTGAACACCAATCACCTTCTTGTCACTTCCAAAAACCTCCAGTTTTGCATGACTTGGACAAAGTATTACTCCATTTTATGCCATCTCAACCAATCAAATTTTCCGCTTGCACTCAGTGTTGGGGGATATCGAAATTCTGACAAAATTGTGCTAAATTTATCTCATTCCCACTTAATTGCTTTCCTTTTTAATTCCTCTGTCTTTTTCTCTCTTTCTTTGTCTGTGTGTCTACAGAGACATGAACTCTTGCAAAAAATTTTTTTATAAGGCTCACTTGGCTGTGCATGGATGTGTTTGAGGGTAGAAGAATAGCAGCCGAAACCCAAATCTTTGCCTATTCGTGTTCCTGCTGATAGCTCCAATATTGTAATTTGATCTTTTATTTGATTATAAATCAAAAGAGGTAGTGTTAGCACTGTAAAGGAATTTAGTGAGGCCTCATATATGAAGTCGATCGTGCTTGCATTCTGTTCTTGTATATCAAGATGAGTGATTGGAGAGAGCTCTTAATTTAAGATAATAGATACGGGAGGATGCTTGGTGTTGGCTTAATGGTTAGTATGGGATCCTTTAAGGTTAGGTGGGCTTAGGATCCTAGCGTCCTGAGTTCAAATCCTGCTTTACCGTTGAATTAAACCCAGGTGGGGTTGACTCAGCCTGTCATCCTTTTGAGGGTAGCAAAATGAGTACCAGCTTACTGGGATGATTGAGCCATTCAAGTATCCTGTGTCGCAGTGGTGGCCCATCCAGGATTGTGCCCCATAACCAAGGAGACTGCTTTGGCAGCACCAACACTCTATACAGAGTATGGTCCCGATGGATGGATGGATGGAGGGGGAGGGAGGTAAGTCGACAACACAGTGCCAAGCAGCTGCAGGTAAGGCTAACAGGGTTTGAGGTTGTAGTCATCAGGGGATAGCTTGCAAATCAAAAGAGGTAGAGATACCTTTGTATCGGAATGTAGTATAGATATTGCATGATATCTCAAAAAGTTGGGGACAAATTTGGAAGAAACTTGGTGGACATGTTGGGTGTGTGACAAGGATCAATTGATTCGATTTTGGTGGAGATCCGAATCTGGATCGGCATCCGATAATTTTTCAAGCGATTCTTCACCATTGAGGGAAGGGGCCAAAATCTCTGTCTTGCATATCTCAAAAAGTTGGGTACGAGTTATGACAAAACGGGGTGGATGAGTTAGTTAGGTGACAAGAACAAGCCGATTCAATTTTGGTGAACGTCTGGATTCAGATGTGACCTATCAGTGGGATACTTAATGTAAACTGGCTTAATGGTTAGTATGGGATCCTTTAAGATCCAAATCTCACACTCTCACTATGTCTCTTCGAAAGGACCGTTTACAAAACCCCCCCATCCACTTTCTCAACAATCCTCTGGAAGAAGTCTTTACTTTCAAGCTTCTAGGTCTCACTATCGACCATGACCTTTCCTGGGAAAGTCACATTTCCAACCTCGCCTCAAAAGCCAGTCGCCGACTGGGAATCCTCCGTCGTGCTAAGTCCTTCCTCGGCCCTCTTGAGCTCCTGACCACTTACAAAGCTTTTGTCCGTAGCCTGATGGAGTACTGCTCTCCCCTCTGGGCTGGTGCTCCTGCCTCCCACCTTTCTCGGCTTCACGCTGTCGAAACCAGGGCATTTAAGATCATCGGCATCTCCCGCAATGAAGCTGAGTCTTTGGGCCTCTCACTCAATCACCGCAGGTTGGTCGGTGGTCTTTCTGTCTTCTACCGACTCCTCTCCAGCCTTGCCCCCCTGCTCTTTCTGCGATTTGTCCCCACCACATTTCCACAGGGCGCTCAAGGTCCGCCAACAACCCCCTTCTGGTAAAACTACCAAAATCACGAATCACTGCTCATCTTCACTCTTTCATTCCTCTTTTTTCCCGCCTTTGGAATAAACTTCCTCACTCTATTCTTTCCCATTCTTCCCTCCAGGCTTTCAAAACAGCTGTTCACCACCACCTCTTATCTTCCCCCATCCAAATCCTCGATCTTTTCTACCCCCGATAATCCACCCAAGCCCACTTCCTTCATTTCTCCTGCTTTCCTTCCTGAAAGTCCCCGAAATGTCCATCTTCTCTTCGCCATGTTCCCCGTCCCATCCCCATCCCTCTCCCTTCCACAGTTCACCTAATGTGTCTGTTCCCCACTGTTTTGTCCCTTCCACTCCCGCCCCTCTTGTCTCATGCCTCCTTGCTGTGAGTTGTGTGTTAGCTCTCATACGAGCCTCGACCAAGGTATACAAAAAAAAAAAACTGTTCAGGCTTGCAGAGGTATGCACTCTGCAGAGTGCCATTCCGTCTCGCCAAGTGTTACTCCATGAGTGATTTTTCATTCTTCCTTTCCTGGATGCAAATCGTACTCATTGAAATATAGGAAGATGAGAAATATCAGCGGATGAGACTGAGATGTGTTGAGTTCCCATCATTTCCTGCTCATAATAAAAGCGAGCGGCGCAGTGGATAAAATCACATGCACGCACAGACTCTTCTCATTTTATCAATAAATGCAAATATCTAGTATAATTACCTCTGCCACCGAAGGTGAAGGAGGTTATGTTTTCACCCCTCGCTGTCAGATTTTGGTGACAGATTCTCTGTTCACAAACAAATCTCTCTGTTCACAGATTTTGGTGACAAGGACGAATTGATTAGATTTTGGTGAAGATCCGGATCTGGATCTATGAGATCTACTACGTCTACTAGATTTACGGGTGAAGATCTACTTTAATTTTTTAAGTGATTCTTCATCATTGAGAGATAGGGCCAAAAATGATATATACCACGATTTCTCAAAAAGTTGGAGAAGGATTCAGACGAAACTTGGTGGACATGTTGGGAGTTTGACAAGGAAGAAATTATTCGATTTTGGTGAAGATACGATTCTGGATCTGGATACGAGTTATTTAATTTTTAAAGTGATTTTTCACCATTGAGAAATAGGGCCAAAAACTAGATATAGCACGATATTCCAAGAATGTAATGGGCCCCGATATGTTTTCATGGATCAGGTTTCTCTTCTTGTTTCTCTTCTGGTCCTCAAACCAAACAATCAATATATTTTCAACAGCTCTCACAGCTCACTGAGCACCCACCCTCCATTTTAAACTTTCCCTGTACATTCACAAGTCCCAGATATGTCCATCCCATCAGTGTTCAGAAGCCTCCAAACCAGATAAGGTGTCTTCGTAATACATCCAGCTCCAACATAAATACAGTGCTTGTAGAAAGTCTACACCCTCTTTCAAAATTTTCACCTTTTGCTGCCTTACAGCCTGGAATTAGGTTGCATTAAACCAGACTTTTTCCACCTTTATTTACACATCGTAACCCAAAACTTCCAAGAGAGAAACAAATTTCAGAAAATTTTCAAAAAATACAAAACTAGAAATTCTTGGTTGGACAAGTGTCCACTCCCCTAGTTAATACTTAGTGCAAGCACCTTTGACAGCTTCTTCAACAGCTGTAAGTCTTTTGGGATAGGTCTCCACCAACTTTGCACACCTTGGTTGCACAATATTTGCCCATTCTTTTGCAGAAAACTGTTCCAGGTCAGTCAAGTTGCATGGGGAGTGTTTATGGACAGCAATCTTCAAGGCACGCAGAAGATTTTTGATTGGATTTATGTCGGGGTTCTGAATGGGCCATTCAAGTACATTTATCTTTTTGTTCCTCAGCCACTCCATTGTACCTTTGGCTTTGTGCTTTGGGTCATTGTCATGCTGAAAGGTGAATTTCTGTCCCAATTTCACCTTTCTTGCAAAGGGCAGTGGTTTTCTTCAAGGATTTTTCTGTATTTTGCTCCATCCATTTTCATTTCTATCCTGATGAGTGTCCCAGTCCCTGCTGATGAGAAACATCCCCATAACATGATTCTACCACCACCCTGCTTCACAGTAGGAATGGTGTCCTTTGGGTGATGTGATGTGTTGGGTTTGCACCAAACGTAATGTTGTGCATTCAGGCCAAAATGTTCCATCCTGGTTTTGGCAGACCACAAAACCTTTTGCCACATGGCTTCAGAATCCCCGAAGTGGTTTTATCAGACCTCAAATGGGATGCAAGATTGGCTTTTTTGAGTAAAGGCTTCCTTCTTGCCACCCTACTGTACAGGCTACACTTTTGGAGTGCTTGGGATATTGTTGTCACATGCACACAATGATCAGTCTTTGCCATAAAGGCATTGTAGCTCTTTCAATGTTGCCATTGGCCTCTTGTTGGTCTCCCTGACCAGTCTCCTCCTTCCTTGGTCATCCAGTTTTGAGGGATGGCCTGATTTTGGTACGGTCTTGATGGTACCATACACCTTCCACCTCAATGATTGTCTTGGCTGTGCTCCAAGGGATATTCAAGGCCTTTGAAATATTTTTATACCCATCCCCTGATCTGTGCCTTTCCACAACTTTATCCTGGATGTCTTTTCAAAGCTCTTGGGTTCATGGTTGAGTCTTTGCTGTGAAATGCACAACCTAGCAGAGGTAACCTGCAGTAACAGCTGAATTTATTCTGAAATAATCGAAATCATGACAATTTAACACAAGTCGAGGCCAGTTAACTTGTGTGATTTTGAAGGTGATTGGTTACACCTGAGCTCACTTACAATTACTATTATATGGGGGGTGGACACTTATCCAACCAAGATATTCTAGTTTTGTGAGAAAGGGGTTTTAAACTTACTATAGGCACTGTATATCTGGCACAAAAAAATCCATCCATTGGGACCATACTCTGTACAGCGAATGGGTGCTGACAAAGCAGTCTCCTGGGCTATTGGACACAATCCTGGACAGGTCACCCCTCCAACACAGGATACTCAAATGGATCAATTATCCCAGCAAGCTGGTACTCATTTTGCTGACCTCAGAAGGATGACAGGCTGAGTCAACCCCACCTGGTATTAATTCAATATCCAAGTGGAATTTGAACTCAGGACGCTAGAATCCCAAGCCCCACCACCCTAACCATTAAGCCAGCAAATCTGGCACAAACATTGTGTATTTCCAAAGAGTTGGTTACCGTTACTTGGTAATGATGCACAGCATCGTCTTTTCAATTCCAGACGTTCATTAAATAAATCACCAAGCATGCTATGTTCACAGGAGGCACTACCACAAGGTTCAAAGTCTATTCACTAATCGTGATCCGTCGAGGGGTTTATGGGGCACACGTCTATCCACTTGGGCCTTACATCGGCCCACATGGTTGGGAGTTTGCAGTACGGGCGGCTGACCTTTTGGCGAGCTGAGAAAGTTCTGCAAGTCTTTCTTTGGGCAGAGGCACAGCCCTCTCTTTATCAGCTGCTTTCCTTGTGACTGGTGATGTCGACAGACAAAATGTGAGATTTTGGGCACTTGAAAACCCCAATGAGATCTGACAAAAGCCACTTCATTCTTATACGGTGTTGCACTCCACCTGGGTTACTTTTTATTGTGGTCAAGATGAAATTGAACGATTTTGCACATTATTAATGAACTGGTGTGTGTGTGTGTGTGTGTGTGTGTGTGTGTGTGTGTGTGTGTGTGTGTGTGTGTGTGTGTGTGTGTGTGTGTGTGTGTGTGTGTGTGTGTGTGTGTGTGTTTGAGATCAAAAGATTATGTCTAGGATTACTTCCATTCCAGACTCAGTGTCATGCTCATTGCAAACAGTTTATCTACAATCCTTGAACAAAAGCCTCCCCTGGCCACCGACAAGCCCATGCCTTAATTAATGTCTCCTTTTAATGGGGATACCTGAAGGAGTAAGTCCACAAGATGCCCCCAGGACACCTAAAAACAGTTACCTGTAATTACACATTCCATGTGAGCGGAGACGCTGGGAAATTTTTATGTAGGTCTACAAATTGCGCAGATCCGAATGCGAGCTCCAATTGATGGGAATATAGTGATGATGTTGAAAATATCCTTGGATGAAAGAATACCGTAGGCTTTCCTTGGTAGAGTGGTGCAAGTTTTATGCGTTTGTGTCTTAGTTTGCTATTGTGTCTCAATAAAGGTGTAAAATTGTGCCGTTTCATATGGAAAACCATATTTTATTTTTCAGGTTGACTCTCTTTTTTAAATTCAGTACGAGGTCGTGCATCATTCTTTGATTGGGAGGGTCTAAACAAAAGAGGATACAGAGGAGTCTTCTTCCTGGTCACAAGCATGGCCGCTTGCTTCGTTTCGAAGCTTCTTGTGTTGAGGCGGCATCAAACCAAGCTCTGGGATTTCTTAGTGGAATTACACGCTTTCCCCTTCTCTCCACCATTCACACAACCCCACTTACAAGTACTGAAAATGGTACTTAAAGCAAGAGTAGAGTAACAAAATTTGGAGAAAATAATTTAAATAATGCCATGCAACTTTAAATTTATCGTGATCTTTCCATAAGCCATGATGAAGACACTTCTTCTCCTCCATATGTACTCTGTATGCTTAAACTCATGGGAGAAGGGAGATCAGAGTAGGGGGAGTAAGTGTGGGGATGAGGATATTCTCAAATAATTTATTTTTACATTCTTTGATGGAGAATGGGGGGCAGTTGGGTCGGGATTGAATTGACACAGATGATGTGTTCACACTCAGCAACAACCCGTAGCAATCAGAATATCTCAATATCCCATTGCCACAGCACAACGTGTGCATCCAGCCATGGATCACAGCCATCATCTCACAGTATACCGACCATTTCTGCATACATCGCTGTACTCCTCTATCCCCATTGCTTTGAGAAACATTTGAGAAGC
>NC_140971.1:30066829-30069329 GCF_056783735.1 Eptatretus burgeri
AATCTAATAACATAATATTGGTGCTTGACCGAGGGTGCGCTCCCTGCTCAGGTCACCACGAGTTAAATGGAATAATTAGACGGCGGACACTGGAACTTGTGGTTGACTGGGTGGCGTTCGTGGTTTTAAAACAACTCACCGTACCATAACGTTAATTGTGAGCGGTGGCCCCAGTTCCGGCTCTGGCGAAGACAACCGGGGATTAATCCTCCTGAGTGACAAGCTGGTGTCTTGGTACCCGTGGCCACAACAATATATATGTAAATATGTAATTTTTTTTTGAAGAAGGTGCTTCCAACTAAAAGTAAAAAACTTGAACGACTCCGCAAATTTGAGCAAAAAAGCAAGAGCCAGTGCCGTATATAAAGAGAGTCTGGCCAACTATTGTCTCGATCATGCTGCGTTCTGATTGGTCAATACCCGGTCACGTGCGTTGCTGGCGCCATATTGCAGTCCAACTCAACGCGAGTGAATCTTGGAGCGAAATTAGAATAGTTTTTGCCATCTTTTCACGTTTTCTCGTCAGATTTTGACTTTTTTGATGACACAATGGTGTGCCGTGTGGCAGTGGGGTGTTCTGTGCGTCCCGGGCAAGGCGTGGAAATGCATCACTTCCCCAGGGACCCGGAAAGACGTCGCCGTTGGGCCATAAATGTGAAAAGGGAGAACTTGACTCCACACGACAATGCCTACCTTTGTGCGGTAAGTAGCGGCGGTTTACAGTTCCCATCCGACGTCGGATCGGAGTATCTAGGTTAAAGTCAGATTGAATGAATGCCTGTCGGATCGGATCAGATTAGAGCGCTGAAACAGCTCAGAATCCGAAATAATGAGACGTAATCCGAGGCCGAAATTTCACTAATGCGTAAGTAGTCAACACCAGATTTGCAATATATCCGATCCGATACACACCACGAGCCGTAAGTAGCTTTCTTACATTGGTTTTATCCATATTAGGTTAGGAAATAGCGTTTGCAGTTTTCCCGTAAAATTAAATCCCTTCAACTGATGACGGTCGTCAAGTGGAACAAAATGCACTGACAACGTAGCTGGATGACTGCAGCTGCTCACTGTTTCTTATTTCTAATCTTTATCTGATGTATATTTCCCCGGGATTCCCGGCGTACGTTTCTCTGGAAATCGTTCCCACATTTTGACCGGGAATCTCAGGAATTTCCCGTCCCAGGGTTCTCGACTGCAAATCGTATTTGGAAACTTTCATTGACTTCGAACTGACTGTCAACATTTACTTCAATTTTCCGTTTTTTTGTTTTTTTTCAGAAGCATTTCGATGACAGTCAGTATGAAAACAGGAGGGTTGATGGTTCAAGACCACTCAAGCACAATGCCGTCCCGATTCTCTTCCCGCATATTGTGCCCGTCACGAAAAGGAAGCCGAGGAAACTACCCCATGACGAGACGACACCACAGAAGGAGCCCGTCCCAGATCACACATACGCAAAACAAGACATGCCTGTGAATGACGACGACAACCAAGATGTCCAACTCGTTGGCCTTGCCTCCGATGCCCCTGTAACGCCGGCTAAAACCGACCAGGGTCCTGACTACAACGCCAAGATTGCAGCAGTGGAGGCGAAAGTGGTCTCGAGTGGCGGTTACATGAGGCACAGTGGGACAAACGCAAACAAGCCAGGGAGCTCGTCACTCGAAAGGCGAATGTCCAGAAAGTTTTCAACCTCAATCAGATCAACAAGCTGTCTCGTATCGGCACAAGGGGAACTCGGTGGTCAGCAGAAACCTACAAGAAGGCTCTGCAACTCCGCTTTGCATGTGGCAGTACCAGCTACGAAGTCCTGTTGTCGCAACATCAGCCGCTGCCATCGCTTCGTTCGTTACGACGGAAGATGGACGTTATTGCGATGGAACCCGGTATTCTTCATAAAGTGTTCGACTTCCTCCAGCTGAAGGTTGCTAGCATGAGGGAACCGGAGCATGAGTGCTGCCTAACGATGGATGAAATGTCAATTGAAGTGGGATTGCAGTTCGACAGATCATCCAGTAGTTTGCGCGGAAATGTAACTTTACCAGGACATGGTGGCGCTGCAACTCATGCGCTCGTATTCATGCTGGCTGGCATCACCTCCAGATGCAAGCAAACAATTGCCTATCATTTTACGGGCAATTTGGTGAACGGAGCCTACTTCCAGCCACTTGTGACTGAAATCGAACAGCGGGCTCATGTCATTGGGCTCCACGTCAACGCAGTCACATGTGACATGGGTAGTACCAATCGAGCAATGTTTAAGAACTTCGGACTGGTTAGTTCGAAGCACGCAGTGACAGTCAATCGAATTCCCCACCCATGCGCTGACAGCAGGTTCCTACACTTCATGTACGACGTACCGCACCTGATCAAGAATGTCAAGGCGGGTCTGGTGAATGGGAACGAATTCAAGCTCGGTGCTGATATCATCTCCAGGCATGATCTGCCTTCAAATGTCGTCAGCCTGGGGGCAATCAAGGAACTGGTGACATTTCA